>NC_088221.1:20792957-20912957 GCF_036934945.1 Oncorhynchus masou masou | reverse complement strand
TAGTAGTAGTAGTCATAGTAGTAGTAGTAGTAATAGTAGTCATAGTAGTAGTAGTAGTAGTAGTAGTCATAGTAGTAGTAGTAGTAGTAGTAGTAGTAGTAAGTAGTAGTCATAGTAGTAGTAGTAGTAGTCATAGTAGTAATAGTAGTCATAGTAGTAGTAGTAGTAGTAATAGTAGTAGTAGTAGTAGTAGTAGTAGTAATAGTAGTCATAGTAGTAGTAATAGTAGTAGTAGTAGTAGCCATAGTAGTAGTAGTAGTAATAGTAGTAATAGTAGTAGTAGTAGTAATAGTAGTAGTCATAGTAGTAGTTATAGTAGTAGTCATAGTAGTAGTAGTATTAATAGTAGTCATAGTAGTCATAGTAGTAGTCATAGTAGTAGTAATAGTAGGCATAGTAGTAGTAATAGTAGACATAGTAGTAGTAATAGTAGACATAGTAGTAGTAATAGTAGTCATAGTAGTAGTAGTAGTCATAGTAGTAGTAATAGTAGGCATAGTAGTAGTAATAGTAGACATAGTAGTAGTAGTCATAGTAGTAGTAGTAGTAGTAGTCGTAGTAGTAGTAGTAGTAGTAGTAGTAGTAGTAGTAGTAGTCATAGTAGTAGTAGTAGTCATAGTAGTAGTAGTAGTAGTAGTAGTAGTAGTAGTAGTAGTAATAGTAGGCATAGTAGTAGTAATAGTAGACATAGTAGTAGTAATAGTAGACATAGTAGTAGTAATAGTAGTCATAGTAGTAGTAGTAGTAGTCATATTAGTAGTAATAGTAGGCATAGTAGTAGTAATAGTAGACATAGTAGTAGTAATAGTAGTCATAGTATTAGTCATATAGTAGTCATAGTAGTAGTAGTAGTAGTAGTCATAGTAGTAGTAGTAGTAGTAGTCATAGTAGTAGTAGTAGTAGTAGTAGTAGTAGTCATAGTAGTAGTTTAAGTAGTTTAGTAGTCAAATAGTAGTGGAACAGTTTAGTAGTGCATCTAAATATTAAGTAGTAGTAGTTGTAGTAGTCATAGTAGTCATAGTAGTAGTAGTAGTAATAGTAGTAGTAATAGTAGCCATAGTAGTAGTAGTCATAGTAGTAGTAGTAGTAGTAGTAGTGGTAGTAGTAGTAGTCATAGTAGTAGTAGTAGTAGTAGTAGTAGTAGTAGTAGTAGTCATAATAGTAGTAATGGTTCCACTCACATGCAGAGCTTCCTCTGAGCCCAGCACTCTGGAGTAGATCTCACAGATCCTCTTCTTCCTATAGGGGACAACAACCATCTTTAAGGGTTAAGGAAGGGATAGGGTTAAACTCTCAATGCTTGTACACATGGACATTCCTCCTAGCATAGTATACACATGATGAAGTGAAGTAAAACACACTGTAGGTACTGAACACGTTAAACAGTCAGACAGATGTTTACCTCTCCTCTCTGGTCAGTTCACATAGCTTCCTACACTTGCGGGCCAGAATGAAGCTGTGACAGAGGAACCGGAGAAATACAGTTATTACCACAGTTTCGTGTTCTCTATGGGTAATCATACTGGGATGCAGGAAACTAAATATCTGTGTTTACCCCATAATGGCGGGCACAGTCCCATCAGGCTTTGTGTCATCCAGAGTCAAGCTGATGGGGGCCTCTTCCTCCTCGATCACCATAGTGCCACAGTACCCTGAGAGAGGGGGAGGAGTGAGATTCAGGAGAGAATGAGAACAGGAAGAGAGAAGGGATCAATAGACAGGAATAAGGAGGGAAGGAAGAGAGGAGAGAGAAGGGATCAATAGACAGGAATAAGGAGGGAAGGAAGAGAGGAGAGAGAAGGGATCAATAGACAGGAATAAGGAGGGAAGGAAGAGAGGAGAAGGGAGAGAGAAGGAGGAAGGATAGGAGAGAGAAGGGATCAATAGACAGGAATAAGGAGGGAAGGAAGAGAGGAGAGAGAAGGGATCAATAGACAGGAATAAGGAGGGAAGGAAGAGAGGAGAGAGAAGGGATCAATAGACGAATAAGGAGGGAAGGAAGAGAGGAGAGAGAAGGGATCAATAGACAGGAATAAGGAGGGAAGGAAGAGAGGAGAGAGAAGGGATCAATAAAAACGGATAAGGAGGAAAGAAAGAGAGGACATCTATCCCTCAGTCCTTCATTTATTTCTCCATGTTATCTCTCTAGTATACCACATATTTGATAACAGAGACCACGGACCCTCCCTCCCTCCCTCCCTCCTTGCAATTCTTCCTCCACAAGTTAGCTCTGTAGTATACCACATATTTGATGACAGAGCCCATGGACCCTCTCTCCCGCCCTCACTCCTTACCTTTCTTCCTCCAGAAGTTATCTCTGTAGTAGACCATACACTTAATGACAGAGCCCATGGGGACCCTGTGGATCAGCTGGTTTCTGAGCGGGGGCAGCTCGGGGTTAAAGTGCATCTTCAGGTTCAGACCAGGGGCAGTCGCCACAATCACATACTTGGCCTGGGAGAAACAAAACACACCAGAGAAGAGTTGAGGCCTACATGGTGTGTAGTGTGTGCCTCCCCAGTTCTCCCCGGGTGACTAAGCAGCTCTAGGGCACTTCTGCTTAATGGGTTTTAACAGGGAAAGAGGATGTGGTCTGGATAGAGAGATGAAGACCAGCTTACTGACAACAATGTCCTCAGGCTTACACACACACATACACACACACACACACACATGCACTCCCGCCCGCCCGCACACACACAAATGCAGACAAACATAAGCACGCATGCAGGCATGCACGGCACACAGGCACGCACACACAAACTAAGGGGCCCTGTAAGTACAGAGTTGTATGGATAAATGAAGGATTACTAGAATGTTCCAGGAGTTCTAGAATGCAGATGTACGGTAGTCACCACATGGACCTTATGAGGTGTCATGTATTATGAACATCAGAGCTCTAGATGACAGCAGAGCCACAACCTGAAATCAGTAGGTTCCAACACAGTGGAATGTGCACTTTATAAACCGTAACTTGTTTTTTTTGCTAACTTACAGCAACAAGTTACCTGTAAGTTACTGTAAAAATTAATGTTTTATGGAAAGATATGGTAATATACTGTTACTTTTTTTTTTTACAATAACTAAAAGGTAACTGGGTGCCAGTAAGTTACCGTAAAAACAAGTTGCATTTTTTACAGTGTGGGCTGACATCATCAATAGGTTGATGGATCGGAGACGACTGCTCTCTCTCTCACTCACCCTGTATGTTTCCTTGTTGAGAGTCTCAACCTCAACCATGTCCCCTGTCTGGTCGATCCTGTAGACGGGAGATTCCATCTTGACACACTCACCCAGCTCCTTGGCCATACACTCACTGATCTGGCTGGAACCGCCCACAAACTTCCTCTCCTGAAATGTAAATACTGTATCATCAGTCATATGAATCAAATACACGCAATGGTAATAAGGCCTAACCTGCTCCAAGAGGGCGGTGCTCTGCGACCCCGTGCTGCTTCCAGCCTCGGCGTGTTTGTGTAATGTTCAGAGGGAAAAACACAAGACAGGAAAAGGCACCTTCATTTTACAGTGGACTATTACTGAAGTGCACTACTTTTGACAAAGTTAGATGTAGTATTCTCTATTGGCTGAATCCTAACGTCAGAATATGCGCTATCCTAATCCTAATGACATCAGTGCTAGATTTACACCCTATGAGACATGAAATTGTTGTTCTGTTCCTTCTTCTGCCTCCCTAAATATACCTAAGACACTCAGACGCCCTGGGGCAGTTGACTTATGTTTCTGTGGTGAGCTGTCATACACTTGGGTGGTGACCCTCTTGATCTAGGCAGGCCTTAGAAGACAGTACAATAACACTCATTTGAACTGTAGCGAAATGAAATCAGTCAGGTAGGCGGGTATATTGGAAAGTGAGAGTGGGTCTTGGCAAGGCGACATTACAAAGTACACAACGCTGAGTACCCTTTGACCCTCTCCATATGGTTAGTGTAAACTTCCCTCAGCTTTCTCTAATAGGAAACCCATTGTGTGCCTTCCACTGTGAGATTGGGCCAGCTATAACAACAGGGTCTCAAGGCAGGTCAAAAACGGATGATGGCAGTGGGACATTTCTGCATGATTGTAAGGGATGTTATACTTTCACCTGCAACCAAGAAAAGTTGTTTGTTTCAAAACACATGTACACATATAGTTGTTTTGAGTTGAACAGATGGATAGGGATTTGGGACAGTGACCTACAGCATAGCGGATCTTTATTATGCATCTCCATACCATAGCAGTACTCTACCGAGGACAATTTATCTGCAGAGAATATGCAACTCTGCTTGGCATGCATGGCAATTGACTTCAACATAGGAGCAAATGCAATTGACCTCAAAAAGGAGAGCAAATGCTATATCAACTCATGACAAACTTTCTCTATCGCTCTACCTGGAGAATAAACACACTGAATGAAAACATTTGGAGCCAGAGAGCTGGGCGGACCAAACAGGAAATGAAAGTGGATGACCTCACAACAACATTCTCTAATTCCTCCAACACATCCCCTTCAACCGTCACCTAGGCAATGGAGCCACTCAGCTTTTCAAAGTAAACCAGAATAATGGGTTCTCCCTGGGCTCTGAAGAACAGCAATTGTGGAGGGAGGGATTATTCCTATAAATTAGAGAGCAGGGAATGAACAAGGCTAATTTGGGGGAGGTGGGGGGGGGGGGGGGGGGGTTCATGTTAGTGACAATCTAAGTAGAATCCAAATGAGAATGTTATTGTTGTGGAATGTTTTGTGCTAAAATGGAGGATAGTTTTCTGAGCTCAGTTCAGAGGCTTCTGTGTGAGAGGCTCAGTACAGCAAACCTAGAACCCAAGCCAAAAACAGGGCAAACTTCTCCTTATTCTATGTAGGGTTCTTAACAGAACCCCCTGTATATGGTTGTACCTAAAACCTTCTATGAAGGGTTCAACCAATAACCATTTTAGCATCTAAAAGTTATTCCGGGAACCCTCTATGAATGCTCCTACCAAGAACACTTTTCTCTTTGGAGGGTTCTTAGAACCATCAATGAAAGGTTCCACCAGCATTATTAGACTTTAAAATAATTACATATATCATACAACCTTTCTTTGAAGTTCTATCTACCCTAACACAGTGGTGTTAGGAAGCTCCTGGTTTACAGGCCACAACAGGCCTGCAAATCACATTATGTTGGCTTGCAAAGTGATATGCAATTCCTATTGTAATCTAGCCAGAGTTAGGATATCCTAAAAGTGGAATTTTTTATCACCTGCATTCAGAATGACTGCCAGGGTAGGGAAGATGAACTACCCCATCATCTAAACTGGAACAACCATCCCAGTAACGGGTGCAATAAGTCCAACTACTAACAGATTGGATTAGTTTAGAAAACAAACAATTCTGAAAATCTCCCTGCAATAGAGCATGCAGGGAAATATAATATATGTTTCTATGTAGAAGCCTTCTTGCCTTCCAAAGAACCCTTTTTGCCATCAAAATAATCCTTATTGCCAAAGAATCATCAAAGAACCCTTTCTTCCAAAAATGGTTCTTAGGATGTTAAAGGTTCTAAGGTAGAACCCTTTGCCTTACAAAGAACACTTGCCTTTTTCTAAGTGTGTAGAACCCTGTATGGATATGGAAGAGCCAGTCCACGTGGTCAGAGAGATAACAAGACAAGACAAGACCAGACCAGACAGACGGACAGTTGTGTACAGTACCTGTCCTCCGTTGGTGGTGGAGAAAATCCTCATGGTCCCTCCACACTGCTTGACGTACCAGAGGAACCACAGGGCCGACACCTCGTGGGGTTCAGAAGTCACGTTCACGTTCACAAACAGAGTGGCAAACCGCCTCGCAGAACTGTGAGGAGAGGGAGGAGCATGCACATGCGCACACACACAGACAACACACATGAAATCCCTCAATCACAAAGACTATAAAAAGTGATGCTCCATGGGGTTGAATGGTCCTGTGTGTATTGTGAAATGGGTGTAGTACAGTACTTGGTCCAGCAGATCTTGTCAAAGAGCTGCTTCATGGTCATCTTGTCCCACTCCTCAGCATGGGGAGCCCTCCATGGAGCCTCTCTGGGGATCTGGAACACACACGCAAATACACTATGAGGGTAGGACCATCAAGAAGTATCAATGGCTAGAGACTAGGGATTAGGGGTTGGTTTGGGATTGGGCCTGAAATGTGGAGGGGATGGCTGCACTAGACAGAAAAGGATGCGTTGTGTGTTTACCTCGCTGCCCATCTCATCCATTTTCCTCCACAGGTTGTTGTAGTCCATCAGGGCAAATGGATTCCACATGGGGGGGAAGGAGCCTCTGAATGGGTAGGACTTTCCCTGTAGAACACAACATGCATGGGCGAAGACATGGACGGGTTAGTTATCATCCTCCTGCTCCTCACCGTAATATCAATCTTCATCATCATCTTAGTCTTCGTATTCATCTTCATCCACCTCCTCCTCATCATCATCAGCAGCAACAGTATTATCTTTATCATCAGCATCATCATCATCACTATAGACTAAGAGTGATCTGAAAAAGCAATATATTGTAAATGATTAGATTCTACTTACATTCTGAACTGAACTACACATTTGTATTTGTATCTATTATGGATCCCCATTAGCTGCTGCCAAGGCAACTAAATACGGCAGTGACGACATTATAACAAAAAAATAACATTAAAATACATTTTACAACAGATTTCACAATACATTAAGTGTGTGCCCTCAGGCCACCACTCTACTACAATACTATCCAGATGTATGTGTGTGTATAGTGTGTATGTTATGTGTGTTTGTATCCGTGTATTTGTACCTGTGTGCGTGACTCTTCACAGTCCTCACTGTTCCATAAGATGTTTTTTTATCTGTTTTTTAAAATCAGATTCTACTGCTTGCATCAGTTACTTGATGTGGAATAGAGTTCCATGTAGCCATGGCTCTATGTAGTACTGTGTGCCTCCCATAGTCTGTTCTGGACATGGGAGGCATGTCTTGTGGGGTAAACATGGGTTTGTGCTAGTAGTTTAAACAGACATCTCTATGTGTACATTTAAGGGCCAGCTGTGCTGCCCTGTCTGGACCAGTTGTAATTTTCCTAAGTCCCTCTTTGTGGTGCAATAACACTAGGACCTGTAGAACCTGCCTTGTTGATATTGTAGTTAAGAAGGCCGAACAACACTTTATTATGGACAGACCTCTCCCCACCTTAGCTACTGTTGCATCAAAATGTTTTGACCATAACAGTTTACAATCCAGGGTTACTCCAAGTAGTTCAATCTCCCCAACTTCCACATTATTCATTACAATATTTGGTTGAGTTTCAGGGTATAGTGAATTATTTGTCCCAAATACAATGCTTTTAGTTTTTGAAATATTTAGGGCTGACTTATTCCTTGACACCCATTCTGAAACTGACTGCAGCTCTTTGTTAAGCGTTGCAGTGAATTCACTTGCTGTGGTAGTTGACATGTATAGTGTTGAGTCATCAGCATACATAGACACACGGGCTTTACTCAGTGCCAGTGGCAGGTCATTAGCAAAGATTGAAAAAAGTAAGGGGCCTAGACAGCTGCCCTGGGGAATGCCTGATTCTACCTGGATTATGTTGGAGAGGCTTCCATTAAAGAACACTTCTGTGTTCTCTTAGACAGGTAACTCTCAATCCACAATATAGCAGGGTGTGTAAAGACATAAGATATACTGTTTTTCCAGCAGCATACTATGGTCGTTAATGTCAAAAGCCACACTGACGTCTAACAAAACAGCTCCCACAATCTTTTTTATTATCAATTTCTCTCAGCCAATCATCAGTCATTTGTGTAAGTGCCATGCATGTTGAATGCCCTTCCCTATTCACATTGATCTTCTGCCTTCTCTCTGACAGAGGGAGCTACCCCACAGCTAGCTCTATTGGGGGCAGATTATGATAAGGCAGCTTGCTTCATATTTCACTCCACATCAAAGATAGCAGCTAATTGCACATTCAGCAAGGCAGATAAGATTATCTCAATCTCATGCTCACACTATTTCTCAACACCTACAGGTTTGTACAGTAGTGTAGAGTTCATTTATTTCTGATTTCTAGACATTTCCATTGAAAGTAGAAAATAGACTGAAGAAAATAGACTGGGAAAGACACATCAGTTCATTCAACAGTGTGCGTTTGTGTGTTTCTGTCTGTGTTACTCTTATATAACTGGTATTAATCACTTAGGTTGACAGTTAAATGGGTCTACCTGAAGGCCCATTAAACATATAACTACTAGAGAGAGAGAAGAGAGAAGGAGAGACAGTGTCTGAAATAGAGTACATAGACAATGGTGAGGAAGCTGTGGACCTATAGACCTTATACTGTACTATAGTCCTTATACTGTACCATAGTTCTATACTGTACTATAGTTCTATACTGTACTATACATGTAGTCCATATACTGACCTATAGTCCTATATTGTACTATAGTCCTTAGTCCTGAAGTGTTTGATATAGGACCTTAGAAAATACAAGTTGATTGACCCCCGATGAAAGCATCTCTGCGATGCCCTATATATTGTTCCTTGAAAAAGTAAATGAATGTCTGTATTTCATGAAACTCAGACTATTTCATGTATAATTCATATAATTTTGTAACAGTCAAAAGACTTGATCTTTGGCTATTCAAGTACACGTTTTATGAAAGACATTCTTTGTACATGCTTTTCTAAAACTGCACTCATCTTACAAAGTTGTTTCACAGTTCCTCTTGGAACTTGGCTAAACCCAATCTGAGCCTCATTTATTTGAATGACATTCTGGTCACAACATCAACGTCTACTTATCCAAAGCTTCTTAGGGCCTGTACTCAGGACATGCAAGAATAGGGCTGAAGAACTCAGCATAAGTACATGTACAACATACAGAAAGATTATCAAACTTTCTGCCCTCTCTCTTTTATTAGGTGTTCCTTATGTTTGGTATACTCAGTATATAGTTAGTGATTAACTAGTGATTATTAAGGGGGGGGGGGTGCATTTTAATGGTGGAAGGGATGGAAATACACACAAACACACACACACACTCACTCTGTGATACAGGTTATGATTGCCAAAAATATTGTCAAGGACAACAACCACCCGAGCCACTGCCTGTTCACCCTGCTACCATCCAGAAAGTGAGGTCAGTACAGGTGCATCAAAGCTGGGACCGAGGAAAATAGCTTCCATCTCAAGGCCATCAGACTGTTGGGACCGAGGAAAAATAGCTTCCATCTCAAGGCCATCAGACTGTTAAACAGCCATCACTGACACGGAGAGGCTGCTGCCTACATACAGACTTGAAATCATTGGCCACTTTAATAAATGGATCACTCGTCACTTTAATAATGACACTTTAATAATGATGATTACATATCTTGCGTTACTGGGGCGACAGGTAGCCCAGTGGTTAGAGTGTTGGGCCAGTAACCGATAGGTTGCTATATCGAATCCCTGAGCTGACAAAGTACAAATCTGTTGTTCTGCCCCTGAACAAGGCAGTTAACCCACTGTTCCTAGGCTGTCATTGAAAATAAGAATTTGTTGCCTAGTTAAATAAAAAAAAATCCCATCCTGTATGTATGCTGCATTCTATGCTGCTTGGTCATTGCTCATCCATATATTTATATGTACACTTATTCCCTCCCTTTGTTTGTATTAGGTAGTTGTGTTGGAACTGTTAGATACTGCTGCACTGTCAAAACTAGAAGCTCAAGCACTTCGCTACCTTCGCAATAACATCTGCCTACCATGTATATGTGACCAATAACATTTGATTTGATTTGAGGGTGGGCGCCTTTTGATGAGGTGCACTACCATGGCAACCAGCCAGGAAGGTACCAGAGTGAGTGTACATGCAGATCTCAGGCATAGAGATAGTGGCTAAGAAAACACAGGCACACAGGGGTTCCGCTGAGCTGCTGGTAACGTCAGAACTCAACATCTTAAATGAGGAACAAATATCCCTTTCAGAAAAGAAACCATTAATTGCGGAAAATCAGCTGGAAACATGTGATTTCACACGGAGAGACACTGTATTTAGAGCCCATAAGTCAGTGGAGTCTCAAATTTGAGGTGTGACCCTGCTGCCCACATTCGTAACTGCTATCTACATTATTCCACATGCTTGTGGCATGTCTGGCAGGCTGAAATAGATCATGTCAATAAAACTACAGTGTGACTAGAGTGACTGGACTGAACTAACACTCACATTGATTCATGTCTACTTCCCTGTAGCCAATCAGAGCACTTGGTTACTCTAAGAATGGGAGCTCCTCAGAAGCATGTGAACTATAGTGACGCAAAAAGACCACGTCCAGTTCTTAGTGGTCTGTGTCTACAGAAGCTAGACAGGCTAGGGTTGAACTGGGATGTGGACATGAAGCTAGGGTTAGGGTTGAACTGGGATATTCTTGAAGTACTTTACTTCCTCTTTCAAAATATAATTCGGTGAATCATGTGTGACTCCATAATTTGTAACAAGGTTGAATACATTTTCTTTTGGTAGCATTTCTATATTGAAGATTGAAAAATAATTTGGTGCATTTTCCCCCATATTCCATCCAGTTCACTTTATTTTTATAATATATTACACTGGATCTTTCTTGAATAAGTTCTTCCATTTGTTTTTCCTCTAACTTATTCTGTGCCTCTATGGTACAGTTTTTATTGCTATCTAACTGTACTGTTAGTCCTTCAATTTCCATTGTTAATATGGACTCTTTTGATCTAAATTGTTTTTGTTTTATAGATGAGAACTGGTTTGCATGGCCTCTAAAGGCACATTTAAGTGTCCCATACAATAAGGGGATCTGCTGTACCTATGTTATGTCTGAAAAAGTCAGTTATAAATTCTTTTGTCCTAGTTCTAAATAATTTATTATCTAGTAGGCTTTGATTAAATTTCCAATATACTCGCCCACGTGGAAATTCTGTAAGAGTAATATATATGCCAATTATGTGATGATCTGACCACATTCTGTCCCCTATCAACACTTTTTAAACGTTTGGTGCCAGAGAGAATGACATAAGAAAGTAGTCAAGACTACTAGCTTGATGAAGCCTCCGCCATGTATATCTCACTAGGTCAGGGTATTTAAGTCTCCATATATCCACTAATTGCAATATATCCATGACATTCATGATTTCCTTAAGTGCCTGAGGGTGATAGTTTATAGTGTGATTTCCTTTCCGGTCCATAGAGGTATTTCAGACCGTATTAAAATCTCCCACCATAATAATAGAGTCTAGAGTCTAGTGATAAATTC
Source organism: Oncorhynchus masou masou (assembly GCF_036934945.1). Lineage (NCBI taxonomy): Eukaryota > Metazoa > Chordata > Actinopteri > Salmoniformes > Salmonidae > Oncorhynchus > Oncorhynchus masou. Next base: position 20,901,685 of record NC_088221.1, on the reverse strand, counting down.
TTATATATATTTTCAAAGAAGCTTGGATCATCATTATTTGGACTGTATGGGTTAATAAGCCATATCTGTTTACTGTCCAATAACATATTTAAAATAATCCATCTACCTTGATGATCTATTTGGACAATTTGCTCATTTGGATCAAAATGACTTAATTAAAACCATCACCCCTTTTGAATTTCTTTTCCCCTGGGAGAAATATATCTCACCCCCCCAGTTCTTTTTCCACAAAACTTCATCTAAAATTGTTGAATGGGTTTCCTGTAAACAATAGATATCTCTTTTAGCCAGGTAAATACTGATCGTCTTTTCCTATTTATTATCTGCTAAGCCATTACAATTATAACTGGCTGTACTTATTTCACCACTTACTATAATGAGACACAACTTTCAATTCTATTTATCAAAATATATGTTTGTAAACGTACCATTAAAAAGTAACATGATGATTGAGTGTCTGTATAGCTGTACCATGATATTTGCATTGCTACTAAGTAAACCTCCAATTGGTCCCCACTATTCCACCCGCTAAAAGCCCTCCTCATCCCGAGTTGGGTTGTCATCCCAATGCCCGGCAGACCACCCCTGACCTCTCGTATCCCATAGTCCTGAAAAGACTGGGATCCATCCTTCGAAAAGAGCACACAGTGCCATTTACAGAACAGAAGTAGATCAACCGCCAAATGCATTTCCATCGCCCTCACCTTGATTTGTATTATATATATAGCCATCAAAAAATTAGCTTATTAGCTATTAATATTTGTAGTAATGTAATTTGGACGTCATATGCAAACTGAGCGCAAACCGATTCTACATGTACAAATGGCCGAAAATGTCGGCAGTCAGACACCCACTGGCAGGTGGTCCCTAAAACACATCGTGCCAAATGAATGGCGCATCAACGACAGACAAATGGCAGAACATCACTCAATGCTTTCTCCCTAAGTTAAGGGGATGTGAAGAGGAATCCACTTTAGACTATCGAGACGTAGGGAAGGAGATGTGAAGAGGAAGGCACCTTAGACTATTGAGGTGTAGGATAGAAGATGTGAAAAGAAAGGCATCTATAGACTAGTGATATGTAGGGAAGGAGATGTGAAGAGGAAGGCATCTATAGACTAGTGATATGTAGGGAAGGAGATGTGAAGAGGAAGGCATCTATAGACTAGTGCTATGTAGGGAAGGAGATGTGAAGAGGAAGGCATCTATAGACTAGTGATATGTAGGGAAGGAGATGTGAAGAGGAAGGCATCAATAGACTAGTGATATGTAGGGAAGGAGATGTGGTGAGGAAGGCATCTATAGACTAGTGATATGTAGGGAAGTAGATGTGAAGAGGAAGGCATCTATAGACTAACGATATGTAGGGAAGGAGATGTGAAGAGGAAGGTATCTATAGACTAGTGATATGTAGGGAAGGAGATGTGAAGAGGAAGGCATATATAGACTAGTGATATGTAGGGAAGGAGATGTGAAGAGGAAGGCATCTATAGACTAGTGATATGTAGGGAAGGAGATGTGAAGAGGAAGGCATCTATAGACTAGTGATATGTAGGGAAGGAGATGTGAAGAGGAAGGCATCTATAGACTAGTGATATGTAGGGAAGGAGATGTGAAGAGGAAGGTATCTATAGACTAGTGATATGTAGGGAAGGAGATGTGGTGAGGAAGGCATCTATAGACTAGTGATATGTAGGGAAGGAGATGTGAAGAGGAAGGCATCTATAGACTAGTGATATGTAGGGAAGGAGATGTGAAGAGGAAGGCATCTATAGACTAGTGATATGTAGGGAAGGAGATGTGAAGAGGAAGGCATATATAGACTAGTGATATGTAGGGAAGGAGATGTGAAGAGGAAGGCATCTATAGACTAGTGATATGTAGGGAAGGAGATGTGAAGAGGAAGGCATCTATAGACTAGTGATATGTAGGGAAGGAGATGTGAAGAGGAAGGCATCTATAGACTAGTGATATGTAGGGAAGGAGATGTGAAGAGGAAGGCATCTATAGACTAGTGATATGTAGGGAAGGAGATGTGAAGAGGAAGGCATCTATAGACTAGTGATATGTAGGGAAGGAGATGTAAGAGGAAGGCATCTATAGACTAGTGATATGTAGGGAAGGAGATGTGAAGAGGAAGGCATCTATAGACTAGTGATATGTAGGGAAGGAGATGTGGTGAGGAAGGAAAGGGAAGGGGGATACATAGTCAATTGTACAACTGAATGCATTCAACTGAAATGTGTCTTCCGCATTTAACCCAACCCCTCTGAATCAGAGAGATGTGGGGGCCTTAAACGACATCCATGTCTTCTGCATTTAACCCAACCCCTCTGAATCAGAGAGATGTGGGGGGCCGCCTTAAACGACATCCATGTCTTCTGCGCCCGGGGAACAGTGGGTTAACTGCCTTGCTCAGGGGAACAGTGGGTTAACTGCCTTGCTCAGGGGAACAGTGGGTTAACTGCCTTGCTCAGGGGAACAGTGGGTTAACTGCCTTGCTCAGGGGAACGGTGGGTTAACTGCCTTGCTCAGGGGAACAGTGGGTTAACTGCCTTGCTCAGGGGAACAGTGGGTTAACTGCCTTGCTCAGGGGAACAGTGGGTTAACTGCCTTGCTCAGGGGCAGAACGACAAGTACCTTATACTATTGAAATGTAGGGAAGGAGACGTGAAGAGGAAGGCACCTTCGACTGTTGAGCTGTAGGGATGGTTCTGGGCATGCCCAGTAGAGAAGGTTTGAGTGATGTCATGTGCCAGAAAGGCTCTTCCGCTATAGGTCCGAGATCCACTGAACACAGTGATATCATCCACATGACCACTTTGCTGCATTTTAAACATGTCTTATCTCATTCTCTGCTGTGTGTGTGTGCGTGGGGGTGAAGGCCATACCAATGTGTGTGTGTATATTCATGTTTAAGCGTATGACTCCATACATAGGAAGGGTGGAAAAAGTACCCAGTTTTCAAAGTTGAGTAAAAGTAAAAGATACCTTAGATAAAAGTGAAAGTCACCCAGTAAATTACTACTGCAGTAAAAGTCGGAAAGTATTTGGTTTTAAATATACTTAAGTATCAAAAGTAAAAGTATAAATCATTTCAAATTCATTATATAAAGCATACCATTTTCTTACATATTTTTTAAATTTAAGGATAGCCAGAGGCACATTCCAACACTCAGACATAATTTACAAACAAATCATTTGTGTTTAGTGAGTCCGCCAGATCAGAGGCGACCATGTTCACTTGATAAAGGGTGTGAAGTAGACCATTAACAAGTACTTTTGGGTATCAGGGAAAAGTACAATAATTTCTTTAGGAATGTAGTGAAGTAAAAGTAAAAGGTGTCAAAAATATAAATAGTAAAGTAAAGTACAGATAGCCCACAATATACATAAGTAGTACTTTAAAGTATTTTTTACTTAAATACTTTACACCACTGTATGAAACAAAGGCCCTTACAGTAGAAACAGGAAGAGAAGTGCCTTCCTAACCAGTTCGGAGAGCCCATTGAGTTACAGCAGCGAGAGTAGGTTAGCCTGGGTATATGGATGGAACCAGAGGGACCAATCTAATAAGGAGGTACAGCATGCTGTGTGTTAAGAACGGTGGTGTACCTACTATAATAAGATATGGAGGAATATGTTGGAGAGAGAGAGAGAGAGGTAAAGAGAAATGGGGGTGGCTGCAGCTCTCTCTCTTGTCTCTCTTTCTCTCTTTCTCGCTTTCTCCTTCCTCCCTCTCTCCTGGGCCACTCAGAGGAGGAGAAACTATATTAGAAAACTCCTTGAGGCAGAGATTAGCATCTCCAGTCGCTAGCGCTCACCGCTAATGCTGGAGAGAGGCTGGATGCACTGAGGGTCATGTGGTTGATACACAGGCAGAGAGGGCGGGTAGTCACTAGATGACCATGCTGGAAAGGACGATATTGTTATCAGAACTATGTGAAGTGGGGTTTAGAGTTAAGGTTGTGGTTGTGGTTGAGGCTAGGGTTGTGGTTGAACAGGGATGTGGACATTAAACCGCTCGAGACAGGGCTCTCTCCCATAGAGCTACATTTTTATGGAATGGTCTGCCTATCCATGTGAAAGACGCAGAATCTGTCTCGACCTTTATGTCATTACTGAAGACTCATCTCTTTAGTAGGTTCTATGATTGAGTATAGTCTGGCCCAGGGGTGCGAAGGGGAATGGCAAGGAGTGACGTTCCGTCCTGTCTCTGCCTGGCCGGCTCTGGGATTCTCTGCTTCATTGGCTTACTAGTGCTCTTCCATGTCGTCCCTAGGAGGGGTGCGTCACTTCGGTCCTGTCGGGGGGCTAGAGTCAGTCTGTCATATCTGGTGTCCTGTGTGACTTAAGTATACTCCCACTAATTCTCCCATCTCTCTCTGTCTCCACTCCCGGAGGACCTGAGCACCAGGACCATGCCTCAGGACTACCTGGCCTGATGACCCCTGACTGTCCCCAATCCACCTTGTCGTGTTGCTGCTCCAGTTTCAGCTGTTCTGCCTGCGGCTATGGAACCCTGACCTCTCTCTCTCTCCCTCTCTCTCCCTCTCTCTCTCTCCCTCTCTCTCCCTCTCTCTCTCGCCCCCCCATTCTCTCTCTCTCGTTCTCCCTCTCTCTCTCGCTCTCTCTCTTTCCACCGCTCTTGCTGTCTCAACCTCTGAATGCTTGTCTATAAAAAGCCAACTGACATTTACGCCTGAGGTAATTAATACTGCTGGTCATCTATAAACGCTTGAACCTCTTTAAGAACGATCTGGCCTTAATGGTCATGTACTGTTATAATCTCCACCCGGCACAGCCAGAAGAGGACTGGCCACCCCTCAGAGCCTGGTTCCTCTCTAGGTTTCTTCTCAGGGAGTTTTTCCTAGCCATCGTGCTTGTTCATCTGCATTGCTTAATGTTTGGGGTTTTAGGCTGGGTTTCTGTATAAGCACTTTGTAACAGGGCTTTCTAAATACATTTGATTTGATTTGAAAGAAGCTAGGGTTACAAGGAAACCAAACCGGTCACGTTATGTGTGTGAGTGTTTCAAAATAAATGTACACATACATTGTTATTCAATCATTTTATCCACACTGATGGCATGCTTAAGCATGCTGTGATGCCAAATGCTGTGATGCGTCTGTGATGCCAAATGCTAAAATAGAACTTGGTTCTATTTGAGACGCTCGGCAAGTCCCGCATTTCCCATCTCCTTATTGGTTTTCACGAAGATACAACCTCACATACAGTAGTTGTATAAAAGACAACGAGGAGATATTAATCAAAGACAATTCACTAAAAACGTACCTTTTTATGTGTGGATTAATTGTCAGAGTTTAGAAACACAACATTTTTGTATGATCTGGGTCAAGATTCTACAAAGAACCAGCTAAAAAAGGGGCTCAATGTTCATCTCCCGGGACAAACTGCTAGCAACAGCACATCCATGGATGTTTCATATGTCTTTATACTTGTCCCCAAATGAATTTAGTTGGTTCACAGTTGCGTGTCATAATCACGTCTGGTGGGGATAGACAAAATCAACATGTGCATGATGGCGCACGAGGACGCACACGCGGGGCCAAGTAGCCATGGTTTTAGAGTTAAGGGTAGTGTGAAGGCTTGGGTTAGGGTTGAACCAGGATGTGGACATGATGCTAGGGTTAGGGTTGAACTGGGATGTGGACATGATGCTAGGGTTAGGGTTGAAACAGGATGTGGACATGATGCTAGGGTTAGGGTTGAACTGGGATGTGGACATGATGCTAGGGTTAGGGTTGAAACAGGATGTGGACATGATGCTAGGGTTAGGGTTGAACTGGGATGTGGACATGATGCTAGGGTTAGGGTTGAACCAGGATGTGGACATGATGCTAGGGTTAGGGTTGAACTGGAATGTGGACATGAAGCTAGGGTTAGGGTTGAACCAGGATGTGGACATGATGCTAGGGTTAGGGTTGAACTGGAATGTGGACTTGAAGCTAGGGTTAGGGTTGAACTGGAATGTGGACATGATGCTAGGGTTAGGGTTGAACCAGGATGTGGACATGATGCTAGGGTTAGGGTTGAACTGGAATGTGGACATGAAGCTAGGGTTAGGGTTGAACCAGGATGTGGACATGATGCTAGGGTTAGGGTTGAACTGGGATGTGGACATGATGCTAGGGTTAGGGCTGAACTGGGATGTGGACATGAAGCTAGGGTTAGGGTTGAACCAGGATGTGGACATGATGCTTGGGTTAGGGTTGAACCAGGATGTGGACATGATGCTAGGGTTAGGGTTGAACTGGATGTGGACATGATGCTAGGGTTAGGGTTGAAACAGGATGTGGACATGAAGCTAGGGTTGCTAGGGTTGAACTGGAATGTGGACATGATGCTAGGGTTAGGGTTGAACTGGGATGTGGACATGATGCTAGGGTTAGGGTTGAAACAGGATGTGGACATGATGCTAGGGTTAGGGTTGAACTGGGATGTGGACATGATGCTAGGGTTAGGGTTGAACCAGGATGTGGACATGATGCTAGGGTTAGGGTTGAACTGGAATGTGGACATGAAGCTAGGGTTAGGGTTGAACCAGGATGTGGACATGATGCTAGGGTTAGGGTTGAACTGGAATGTGGACATGAAGCTAGGGTTAGGGTTGAACTGGAATGTGGACATGATGCTAGGGTTAGGGTTGAACCAGGATGTGGACATGATGCTAGGGTTAGGGTTGAACTGGAATGTGGACATGAAGCTAGGGTTAGGGTTGAACCAGGATGTGGACATGATGCTAGGGTTAGGGTTGAACTGGGATGTGGACATGATGCTAGGGTTAGGGTTGAACCAGGATGTGGACATGATGCTAGGGTTAGGGTTGAACTGGAATGTGGACATGATGCTAGGGTTAGGGTTGAACCGGGATGTGGACATGATGCTAGGGTTAGGGTTGAACTGGGATGTGGACATGAAGCTAGGGTTAGGGTTGAACCAGGATGTGGACATGATGCTAGGGTTAGGGTTGAACTGGAATGTGGACATGATGCTAGGGTTAGGGTTGAACTGGAATGTGGACATGATGCTAGGGTTAGGGTTGAACTGGGATGTGGACATGAAGCTAGGGTTAGGGTTGAACCAGGATGTGGACATGATGCTTGGGTTAGGGTTGAACCAGGATGTGGACATGATGCTAGGGTTAGGGTTGAACCAGGATGTGGACATGATGCTAGGGTTAGGGTTGAACTGGGATGTGGACATGAAGCTAGGGTTAGGGTTGAACCAGGATGTGGACATGATGCTAGGGTTGGGGTGAACCAGGATGTGGCCATGAAGCTAGGGTTAGGGTTGAACCAGGATGTGGACATGAAGCTAGGGTTAGGGTTGAACCAGGATGTGGACATGATGCTAGGGTTAGGGTTGAACTGGGATGTGGACATGAAGCTAGGGTTAGGGTTGAACCAGGATGTGGACATGATGCTAGGGTTGGGGTGAACCAGGATGTGGCCATGAAGCTAGGGTTAGGGTTGAACCAGGATGTGGACATGAAGCTATGGTTAGGGTTGAACCAGGATGTGGACATGATGCTAGGGTTAGGGTTGAACTGGGATGTGGACATGAAGCTAGGGTTAGGGTTGAACCAGGATGTGGACATGATGCTAGGGTTAGGGTTGAACCAGGATGTGGACATGAAAATAGGGTTAGGGTTGAACCAGGATGTGGACATGAAGCTAGGGTTAGGGTTGAACCAGGATGTGGACATGATGCTAGGGTTAGGGTTGAACCAGGATGTGGACATGATGCTAGGGTTATGGTTGAACTGGATGGGGACATGAAGCTAGGGTTAGGGTTGAACCAGGATGTGGACATGATGCTAGGGTTAGGGTTGAACTGGGATGTGGACATGATGCTAGGGTTAGGGTTGAACTGGGATGTGGACATGATGCTAGGGTTAGGGTTGAACTGGGATGTGGACATGATGCTAGGGTTAGGGTTGAACCGGGATGTGGCCATGAAGCTAGGGTTAGGGTTGAACCAGGATGTGGACATGATGCTAGGGTTAGGGTTGGACCAGGATGTGGACATGATGCTAGGGTTAGGGCTGAACCAGGATGTGGCCATGATGCTAGGGTTAGGGTTGGACCAGGATGTGGCCATGAAGCTAGGGTTACGGTTGAACCAGGATGTGGCCATGATGCTAGGGTTAGGGTTGGACCAGGATGTGGACATGAAGCTAGGGTTAGGGTTGAACCAAGATGTGGACATGAAGCTAGGGTTAGGGCTGAACCAGGATGTGGACATGAAGCTAGGGTTAGGGTTGAACCAGGATGTGGACATGAAGCTAGGGTTATGGTTATGGTTGAACCAGGATGTGGACATGATGCTAGGGTTAGGGTTGAACCAGGATGTGGCCATGAAGCTAGGGTTAGGGCTGAACCAAGATGTGGCCATGAAGCTAGGGTTAGGGTTATGGTTGAACCAGGATGTGGACATGATGCTAGGGTTAGGGTTGAACTGGAATGTGGACATGAAGCTAGGGTTAGGGTTGAACCAGGATGTGGACATGATGCTAGGGTTAGGGTTGAACTGGAATGTGGACTTGAAGCTAGGGTTAGGGTTGAACCAGGATGTGGACATGATGCTAGGGTTAGGGTTGAACCAGGATGTGGACATGATGCTAGGGTTAGGGTTGAACTGGAATGTGGACATGAAGCTAGGGTTAGGGTTGAACCAGGATGTGGACATGAAGCTAGGGTTAGGGTTGAACTGGGATGTGGACATGATGCTAGGGTTAGGGTTGAACTGGGATGTGGACATGATGCTAGGGTTAGGGTTGAACTGGAATGTGGACATGATGCTAGGGTTAGGGTTGAACCAGGATGTGGACATGATGCTAGGGTTAGGGTTGAACTGGAATGTGGACATGAAGCTAGGGTTAGGGTTGAACCAGGATGTGGACATGATGCTAGGGTTAGGGTTGAACTGGAATGTGGACATGAAGCTAGGGTTAGGGTTGAACCAGGATGTGGACATGATGCTAGGGTTAGGGTTGAACTGGGATGTGGACATGATGCTAGGGTTAGGGTTGAACCAGGATGTGGACATGATGCTAGGGTTGGGGTGAACCAGGATGTGGCCATGAAGCTAGGGTTAGGGTTGAACCAGGATGTGGACATGAAGCTAGGGTTAGGGTTGAACCAGGATGTGGACATGATGCTAGGGTTAGGGTTGAACCAGGATGTGGACATGATGCTAGGGTTATGGTTGAACCAGGATGTGGCCATGAAGCTAGGGTTAGGGTTGAACCAGGATGTGGCCATGAAGCTAGGGTTAGGGTTGAACTGGGATGTGGACATGATGCTAGGGTTAGGGTTGAACTGGGATGTGGACATGATGCTAGGGTTAGGGTAGAACTGGGATGTGGACATGATGCTAGGGTTAGGGTTGAACCGGGATGTGGCCATGAAGCTAGGGTTAGGGTTGAACCAGGATGTGGCCATGATGCTAGGGTTAGGGTTGGACCAGGATGTGGCCATGAAGCTAGGGTTAGGGCTGAACCAGGATGTGGCCATGATGCTAGGGTTAGGGTTGGACCAGGATGTGGCCATGAAGCTAGGGTTACGGTTGAACCAGGATGTGGCCATGATGCTAGGGTTAGGGTTGGACCAGGATGTGGCCATGAAGCTAGGGTTAGGGCTGAACCAAGATGTGGCCATGAAGCTAGGGTTAGGGCTGAACCAGGATGTGGCCATGAAGCTAGGGTTAGGGCTGAACCAGGATGTGGCCATGAAGCTAGGGTTAGGGTTGGACCAGGATGTGGCCATGAAGCTATGGTTATGGTTATGGTTGAACCAGGATGTGGCCATGAAGCTAGGGTTAGGGTTGGACCAGGATGTGGCCATGAAGCTAGGGTTAGGGCTGAACCAAGATGTGGCCATGAAGCTAGGGTTAGGGTTATGGTTGAACCAGGATGTGGCCATGAAGCTAGGGTTAGGGTTATGGTTGAACCAGGATGTGGCCATGAAGCTATGGTTATGGTTATGGTTGAACCAGGATGTGGCCATGAAGCTACGGTTATGGTTATGGTTGAACCAGGATGTGGCCATGATGCTAGGGTTAGGGTTGAACCAGGATGTGGCCATGAAGATAGCGTTAGGGCTGAACCAGGATGTGGACATGAAGCTAGGGTTAGGGTTGAGGCTTGAGTTAGGGTTGAACTAGGATGTGGCCATGATGCTAGGGTTAGGGTTGAGGCTAGGGTTAGGGTTGAACCAGGATGTGGCCATGAAGCTAGGGTTAGGGTTGTGGGTTAGGGTTGAACCAGGATGTGGCCATGAAGCTAGGGTTAGGGTTGTGGGTTAGGGTTGAACCGGTATGTGGACATGAGTGTCAGCGTTAGGGGTAAGGGTTGAGTGAGGTCATGTCTTCTCTAGCATGGCCGATAGTGTTCAGTCCTTTCAAGCATGGCCAGATAGTCATGACTGGAAGAGACATGCATTTCCTCTGCATTATAATGTGAGAAAACAGATTCTGTTCTGGCTGTCTGAAGCCGGTTGGACACTACACGACTTTGGCCCCGGTTTAGCTGTCCCAGACACGTTTTTGAGATCGGAGACAAAATCCCCATGTCGTTGCCTACACAGGATGCGCAGCCATCATATTTCATGTGAGCGAGTCAGAGACACAATCTGAGGGCTATCGATCTCATCTTTGAGCCGTCCCAGACGACCCAATATTTTCAAATATGTTTTCATTTATCGGCACAACATCAGCAATGCTCTTCTAGTGTGAGACAAGTTCTGAGAACGGTGAACAGCAATAGCCAATAAGAGCAGAGAAGAAGCCAGTGAGATGATGACGTTGTTTAACATTATCCATGTAGCAGGAGCAATGACTGCTAATAGTATGGGCTTGTACTCGCCTTTAACCAAAACCAAAGTGTCAAATCGTTACAGCTCGGAAGTTCACAAGCAATGTTTTAAATTCAAAAGGTTGGCTAGATATTTCAGCTTTGTATGGCAAGCGTGAGTGTGACTGAAAACGTTATTGAGGCTGCTCCGAGGCTGCTCTGAGCGTTAAATCTAATGACATCATTACATGCATGTAGCGTGTGACCCCCGTCTGTGCCAGATGGTTTAGTCTACGCAACACTCTGTTGGCAAGACAAACAACACTACAGGAAAAACAATGGTTTAATGTGAGAGGCTCAGTGATGTTAGGATGTTGTGTACACCTGGTTTAATGGAAGTGGTCAATACTAACTGCAGCCAAGCCCTGCTAACAGTGTTGGATCTGTCCTGTGTTTGTTATGTTCAATTAAATAAGTAGGACAGGGACAGACGTGGCCTATGTGGTCCCACACTGGGTTTCAGCATGCTTGCACACGCACACACACACACACACACACACACACACACACACACACACACACACACACACACACACACACACACACACACACACACACACACACACACACACACACACACCTTTACATAATGCACCAGCCTCTCCTCCTCGTTGACTTTGTAGGTCTCGACTCCGTACTCTTTAGCCAATCGGAGGATCCGATTCTGTGTTGGCCCGATGTAGGCCCCACCCAGGTCAACATACTTAGTCTGCTCATTCTGGAGAGAGAGAGAGAGGGAGGGAGGGGTTCATCAGACAAGAAGTGGACAATCCTAATCCCAGAGATCAATTTAGTTTAAATCTTTAACCAAATCAGTTGCTTGAAAATGATTGAAGTTATAACACAAGTTAAGCTGCTAGACAGCATCTAGAGAGGGACCTGGTACGGTCATCAGAGAGAGAACTGGATTCTTATAGGGATTAGACTTTGACTGGCACTTTGCCTGTGGTCTGACTGAGGTCTTACCCGTACGGTGAAGGTCCGTCCACCAACCCGATCTCTAGCTTCCAGAACCACAGGACTCAGCCCTTTCTCCTTCAGCAGCTTAGCTGCACTCAGCCCTGAACGAGACAAAGAGTGGACAGAGAGAGAGGGAGAGGTTAGTGTAAACATGCCAGCTGAACACCTAATGTTGATGAAATGAAGAAACATTTTGTGTAAACAATCCAAATTTGAACATAAATTATTTTGGTATGTCCCTCCTCTCCATATCCCCTCTCTCGTCCTCCCTCTGTGTTTGTCCTGTTGTGTAGAACAGGAGAGGATAGCCCAGTGATATAGCAGGCTGTGATACAGTCTGTGAGAAAACAGAAGGCCAGAGGTGGAATAAACTCTAAAATATTATGTTTTGGTGCTGCTAGGGCAATTCAGGTGGCTAATTGGTGACCTTTTGACTGAAGAATGCATTTGTTTTTATGATTGTGTTTTGTAAGTTGATGATGGAACATTTTGTATTTTGTATTTGTAAATGTTGTAAATTTGTATTGGTTGTGTAAATCACATCACATCAAAGTGTATTGATCGTGTACACAGTTTAGCAGATGCTATAGCGGGTGCAGCGAAATGCTTATGTTACTAGCTCCTAACAATGCAGTAAAATGTCACACACACACACACACAGAGTGAGAGAGAGGGAGGTCCCCATCTGTAGTTCATCTGTAATTGACCTACAAGCCTCTACCCCTAACCACTTCTCCATGCCTCATCAATCTCATAAAAAATGAATAAATCACACCCTATAGTGTTCCCTCATAATAGCACATCTCATGGGTAATAGGGTAATTTGAGACACAACCTAGGACAGTACTTTATATCGATCAGTCCAAAGTTAACACATTTTGTCTCCACATATAGAATGGGCTGTTTCCCCTACACTCATAGAAAAAAATGGTTACAAAATGGTTCTACGTTTGTCCCCCATTGTACTGTATAACTTTTTTTGGTTCCAGGTAGAACCCTCTTTGGTTCCAGGTAGAACCCTTTATGGTTCAATATAAAATCCTCTGTGGAAAGGGTTCTACATGGAACCCAAAAGGGTTCTACCTGGAACCAAAAAGGATTCTTCAAAGGGTTGTACTTTGGTGACCGCTGAAAACTCCTTTTAGGTTCTAGATAGCATATTGTTTTCTAAGAGTGTACCACTCAACAGTCAGCTCATTTCAGTAATTTTGTCTTGTTTTGTTTCTTGCTTTTCAATAGTGTTTTCAATAGTGTTTTCAATAGTGTTTTCAATAGAGTTTTCAATAGGATTTGCAATAGGGGTTTCAATGGTGTTTTCAATAGCATACAAGAGTCAAAAGCAGGGGTGTCCACTCTCCAACACTCCCCCAGCAGGATCATTTGGCCAATGGCTACTTGTTTGTTATTGTAGTGTGACTGAATGATACTTAGCTACAGAAGTAGTATGGGCCTTTCTCATCACCATAGTGACCCCAAGGCCATCTAGAGCTTGATTCAATAAGACATTACATTTCACACATGTAATTTCAGCTGAAGCTAGGCGAGATCACACAGGCGCAATCACACACAATCACACACACACACAATCACACACACACACACACACACACACACACACACACACACACACACACACACACACACACACACACACACACACACACACACACACACACACACACACACACACACACACACACACACACACACACACACACACACACACTTGAAGGATTAGGCACAATGGAGCCTCGAGCAGGCATTCAAACAGAAGACACACAGGCAGCAGTGTCCCAGTGCCAAGGAACCATTCAGAATGTCTCAGTACACACAGGTTGTAAAACACAGCACAACCATCCTAAGCAGAAACTGTGTGCCATAACGCACTTTATAATGCTCTGACACAATGGAGGTGTTAGTTTGTCCAGTGAATACAGACTGTATTACATTCTCTCCTACTGGGAGAAGTGTGGATATTCACCCCAAGACACTGCTCTACATACTGCATGGAAAATCTAACAAGAGCTGAGGCCAATAGGAGGTAACTAGAGGAGAGGGAGGTAGTGTGTGAGGGTAAAGGTGAGGGACGTAAAAGGGGACAGAGAGGGGAGAGATGGAAGAGTCAAATAGAGAGAGCGAGAGATGGACTTGATAAATAAAGACGCACTGTATTCATCTCCACGGTCCGTGTTGCCATCTCTCAACAGGAGCTCCCATCTGTCTAAATGTTCTCATGGCCCCCTCTCCACCCTGCCATCCCTCCCTTCATTTATCCCTCCATTTCTGCAGAGCAGCCTGGAAAGCTACCAGGGTTTATGTTGGTTTAAGCATACTTGTCATGCATTACCAAACTTCTCCATTGCCCTCATGCATGCAGGCATCACACACACACACACACACACACACACACACACACACACACACACACACACACACACACACACACACACACACACACACACACACACACACACACACACACACACACACACACACACACACACACACACACCCCGCTCTGGGGAGTACTACTTCTTTTAAGTAAATTGATGCTATTAGGTGTTCTCTATCCAAAGGTCAGACAAGCGCAATTGTCCAAAACAAAAACAAGCTCCGACTGTTCAACCTTGTTGTTTATGCCGACAGCACTCTGGAAAAACAAGATAACTTTATCCCTGAGGTTTTGCTTTGATCAAAAACCCATTTGGGGGTATATTATTTTTTTCAGAAGAAAATAATGAATATAAAACAAGGATCCAGTCAGAGGATTTCTTTGTTCCATTTGGATAGAGGTCATTTGTCTGGCTGGGACAAGATAACAATGAGTGTGTTATGAAATACATGAAATGAAATGAGCAGCTGAGCATCTAAGAATATTATGGACACATGCAGTTTGTCTGATGCCTTTTTTCTAGCTGAAAAGAGAGAAGAGAGAGAGAAGAGCCTAAGAGAGGCAGAATCTCTGAAGGATTAAGGGAAGTGATAAATAAATAAATAACTTTGTGATAAATGGTGTATCAAAAATGCCCTGCAATATGGCCAATGAGTGTTCCCCTTTTTACATTGATTTCATTCCACAAAAAAACTCAACAATGCAGTGATTACTGCTGGTATAGCTTAATTCCCAGTTAAACTATAAGAGACACTATTTTGAAGTCCGATTGGTGTATAGGGCTGGTTGGTTAGGTTTAGGATTGGTGTATAGAGCTGGTTGGTTAGGTTTAGGATTGGTGTATAGGGCTGGTTGGTTAGGTTTAGGATTGGTGTATAGGGCTGGTTGGTTAGGTTTAGGATTGGTGTATAGGGCTGGTTGGTTAGGTTTAGGATTGGTGTATAGGGCTGGTTGGTTAGGTTTAGGATTGGTGTATAGGGCTGGTTGGTTAGGTTTAGGATTGGTGTATAAGACTGAGGAAGATCAAGAGCTGTTGTCTCAGATGAGATTAGGGCTCCTATAACTGATCATGTAATAATTCATGGTCTATCAATGAGAGAGGCTGGTCTGAGAGTGCAGACAAAACTGCAACGCTCAACAGTGGCATCTATTGTGAGACATTTCCAGCAAAACAACAGGTAAAATGTGCATTCTGCAGGGGCATCTGACTGAACTGCTCATTACAGAAGTAAATTGAGCAAAGCCTCCAAACCCACTTGTGTGTAATTGTTTCTGTTTTTAATTTTTTTATTTTACCTTTATTTTACTAGGCAAGTCAGTTAAGAACAATTCCTATTTTCAATGACAGCCTAGGAACAGTGGGTTAACTGCCTGTTCAGGGGCAGAACAACAGATTTGTACCTTGTCAGCTCGGGGATTTGAACTTGCAACCTTTTGATTACTAGTCCAACGCTCTAACCACTAGGCTACACTGCCACCCCAGGACACTGTATTTCTGCTTAGGACCCAACAGTTACCTCCCACAGACGGGAGAGGTGGGATTCTCACTGCTGTGAGGAAACTGCAAACGTTGATATGGTCATCAGAAACAATAACATAAAACTCAGAGATTCGGGACAGAGTGTTGGCAGACAACATCACATTTGGAAATATTCACAACGTAAGCATTACAACTATTTCTAGAGTCCTGAAACAACATCAAGTCAGGATAAAGAAGTTGTACACTGTCCCCTTTGAGAGGAACTCTGAACGAGTCAAGCAACTCAGGCACCAATATATCCAGGTAAGATGACTATAAAATACAGAACTGGTTTTGAACAAAACCCAACGGGGCAGAGGCACACAATGACATGTTTTAAGGTATAATGTAAACTACTGTAATAGCCTAACTCTTATGTTGCCTTGTGGATTGATTTTAGAGAGTCATGGAGATTGAAGCCAGGCAAACACCCAACATCTTTGTCTTTGTGGATGAGGCTGGTTTCAACTTGGCCAAAACACGGCGGCGAGGAGGAATGTGACTGGGAAAAGAGCCACAGTGGACGTCCCGGGCCAGAGGGGTGCCGACAACGCAATGTGTGCAGCAATATCCTCTGATGGATGGCTGCTACACAAACCGCTAATTGGGCCACACAACACCGAGCGTCTCATTTCATTCCTGGATGACCTCTATGGAAGGTTGTGCCAGGTGAGGAAAGGGTTGCAGCGAGGTGAAATCGGCCAACGTTTCTAATTGTATGGGACAATGTGACATTTCACCACTCCTGTGCAGTCACAGAGTTGTTTGTAGCCCATCCCAGGATGGTGTCACTTTTCCTCCCACCTTACTCTCCATTCCTCAACCCCATAGAGGAATTATTTTCCTCATGGAGCTGGAAGGTTTATGACCACCATCCACATGATCAACTGTCCCTCCTGGACGCAATGAATGCTGGATGCCTGGACATATCTGCAGAAGATTGCCAGGGATGGACCAGGCATGCCAAAAGATTCTTTCCTCGGTGTATTGCCCAAGATAACATAAGATGTGATTTGGATGAGAACCTGTGGCCAAATGCAGAAGACAGGGTTGACTAGCATTGCTACTGTATCTGTAGATGGTGTATATACAAATTATTGTATTTTGGAATCACTCAATGCCACATAATGACATAAAACATATTGAAGCATATTGTATCATGTCTGACTCATTCCTGTAACATAAACTGCCGTGAATTCTAAACAGTAGAGAGGTGTAAAATTTATTTTCAGAACAAGAATGACAAAAGAAAACATTGCGTAATTCTACCTGTTGTTAGTGTTTTTCAGGTCATTGTTTTATGAGTGACAAAGTGTGCTTGTTGGGTGACAACCTTTGCTAGTGTTATGGAAAAATGTGTTTATTTGAGACATGTATGAAGTAATTTGGTAGTTTCAGTGCATTTTAGATGTGAAATGAACTTCTGGGCCAAGCTGAAAGTTGGTTAGGAGAACTGTATGAAGAGTTTTGAAAAAGTGAACTAGGTGTTGAGAAATGGGTCCTAGCGATTGTAAAAAAAACTGTAACACGAGGAATAAAATCAAATACACTAGAATGGAGCTATATACAGGGAGTACCAGTACCAGATCAATGTGTAACTATATACAGGGAGTACCAGTACCAGATCAATGTGTAACTATATACAGGGAGTACCAGTACCAGATCAATGTGTAACTATATACAGGGAGTACCAGTACCAGATCAATGTGTAACTATATACAGGGAGTACCAGTACCAGATCAATGTGTAACTATATACAGGGAGTACCAGTACCAGATCAATGTGTAACTATATACAGGGAGTACCAGTACCAGATCAATGTGTAACTATATACAGGGAGTACCAGTACCAGATCAATGTGTAACTATATACAGGGAGTACCAGTACCAGATCAATGTGTAACTATATACAGGGAGTACCAGTACCAGATCAATGTGTAACTATATACAGGGAGTACCAGTACCAGATCAATGTGTAACTATATACAGGGAGTACCAGTACCAGATCAATGTGTAACTATATACAGGGAGTACCAGTACCAGATCAATGTGTAACTATATACAGGGAGTACCAGTACCAGATCAATGTGTAACTATATACAGGGAGTACCAGTACCAGATCAATGTGTAACTATATACAGGGAGTACCAGTACCAGATCAATGTGTAACTATATACAGGGAGTACCAGTACCAGATCAATGTGTAACTATATACAGGGAGTACCAGTACCAGATCAATGTGGAGCTATATACAGGGAGTACCAGTACCAGATCAATGTGTAACTATATACAGGGAGTACCAGTACCAGATCAATGTGTAACTATATACAGGGAGTAGCAGTACCAGATCAATGTGGAGCTATATACAGGGAGTACCAGTACCAGATCAATGTGTAACTATATACAGGGAGTACCAGTACCAGATCAATGTGTAACTATATACAGGGAGTACCAGTACCAGATCAATGTGGAGCTATATACAGGGAGTACCAGTACCAGATCAATGTGTAACTATATACAGGGAGTACCAGTACCAGATCAATGTGTAACTATATACAGGGAGTACCAGTACCAGATGAATGTGTAACTATATACAGGGAGTACCAGTACCAGATCAATGTGTAACTATATACAGGGAGTACCAGTACCAGATCAATGTGTAACTATATACAGGGAGTACCAGTACCAGATCAATGTGTAACTATATACAGGGAGTACCAGTACCAGATCAATGTGGAGCTATATACAGGGAATACCAGTACCAGATCAATGTGGAGCTATATACAGGGAATACCAGTACCAGATCAATGTGTAACTATATACAGGGAGTACCAGTACCAGATCAATGTGGAGCTATATACAGGACCAGTACCAGATCAATGTGTAACTATATACAGGGAGTACCAGTACCAGATCAATGTGGAGCTATATACAGGGAGTACCAGTACCAGATCAATGTGTAACTATATACAGGGAGTACCAGTACCAGATCAATGTGTAACTATATACAGGGAGTACCAGTACCAGATCAATGTGTAACTATATACAGGGAGTACCAGTACCAGATCAATGTGTAACTATATACAGGGAGTACCAGTACCAGATCAATGTGTAACTATATACAGGGAGTACCAGTACCAGATCAATGTGTAACTATATACAGGGAGTACCAGTACCAGATCAATGTGTAACTATATACAGGGAGTACCAGTACCAGATCAATGTGTAACTATATACAGGGAGTACCAGTACCAGATCAATGTGGAGCTATATACAGGGAGTACCAGTACCAGATCAATGTGTAACTATATACAGGGAGTACCAGTACCAGATCAATGTGGAGCTATATACAGGGAGTACCAGTACCAGATCAATGTGTAACTATATACAGGGAGTACCAGTACCAGATCAATGTGTAACTATATACAGGGAGTACCAGTACCAGATCAATGTGTAACTATATACAGGGAGTACCCGTACCAGATCAATGTGGACTATATACAGGGAGTACCAGTACCAGATCAATGTGGAGCTATATACAGGGAGTACCAGTACCAGATCAATGTGGAGCTATATACAGGGAGTACCAGTACCAGATCAATGTGTAACTATATACAGGGAGTACCAGTACCAGATCAATGTGGAGCTATATACAGGGAGTACCAGTACCAGATCAATGTGTAACTATATACAGGGAGTACCAGTACCAGATCAATGTGGAGCTATATACAGGGAGTACCAGTACCAGATCAATGTGGAGCTATATACAGGGAGTACCAGTACCAGATCAATGTGTAACTATATACAGGGAGTACCAGTACCAGATCAATGTGTAACTATATACAGGGAGTACCAGTACCAGATCAATGTGTAACTATATACAGGGAGTACCAGTACCAGATCAATGTGTAACTATATACAGGGAGTACCAGTACCAGATCAATGTGTAACTATATACAGGGAGTACAGTACCAGATCAATGTGGAACTATATACAGGGAGTACCAGTACCAGATCAATGTGTAACTATATACAGGGAGTACCAGTACCAGATCAATGTGGAGCTATATACAGGGAGTACCAGTACCAGATCAATGTGGAGCTATATACAGGGAATACCAGTACCAGATCAATGTGGAGCTATATACAGGGAATACCAGTACCAGATCAATGTGTAACTATATACAGGGAGTAGCAGTACCAGATGAATGTGTAACTATATACAGGGAGTACCAGTACCAGATCAATGTGTAACTATATACAGGGAGTACCAGTACCAGATCAATGTGTAACTATATACAGGGAGTAGCAGTACCAGATGAATGTGTAACTATATACAGGGAGTACCAGTACCAGATCAATGTGTAACTATATACAGGGAGTACCAGTACCAGATCAATGTGTAACTATATACAGGGAGTACCAGTACCAGATCAATGTGGAGCTATATACAGGGAATACCAGTACCAGATCAATGTGTAACTATATACAGGGAGTACCAGTACCAGATCAATGTGGAGCTATATACAGGGAGTACCAGTACCAGATCAATGTGTAACTATATACAGGGAGTACCAGTACCAGATCAATGTGGAGCTATATACAGGGAGTACCAGTACCAGATCAATGTGTAACTATATACAGGGAGTACCCATACCAGATCAATGTGGAGCTATATACAGGGAGTACCAGTACCAGATCAATGTGTAACTATATACAGGGAGTACCCATACCAGATCAATGTGGAGCTATATACAGGGAGTACCCGTACCAGATCAATGTGTAACTATATACAGGGAGTACCCGTACCAGATCAATGTGGAGCTATATACAGGGAGTACCAGTACCAGATCAATGTGGAGCTATATACAGGGAGTACCAGTACCAGATCAATGTGGAGCTATATACAGGGAGTACCAGTACCAGAACAATGTGTAACTATATACAGGGAGTACCAGTACCAGATCAATGTGGAGCTATATACAGGGAGTACCAGTACCAGATCAATGTGGAGCTATATACAGGGAGTACCATACCAGATCAATGTGTAACTATATACAGGGAGTACCAGTACCAGATCAATGTGGAGCTATATACAGGGAGTACCAGTACCAGATCAATGTGGAGCTATATACAGGGAGTACCAGTACCAGATCAATGTGTAACTATTTACATGGAGTACCAGTACCAGATCAATGTGGAGCTATATACAGGGAGTACCAGTACCAGATCAATGTGGAGCTATATACAGGGAGTACCAGTACCAGATCAATGTGTAACTATATACAGGGAGTACCAGTACCAGATCAATGTGGAGCTATATACAGGGAGTACCAGTACCAGATCAATGTGGAGCTATATACAGGGAGTACCAGTACCAGATCAATGTGTAACTATATACAGGGAGTACCCGTACCAGATCAATGTGTAACTATATACAGGGAGTACCAGTACCAGATCAATGTGGAGCTATATACAGGGAGTACCAGTACCAGATCAATGTGGAGCTATATACAGGGAGTACCAGTACCAGATCAATGTGTAACTATATACAGGGAGTACCAGTACCAGATCAATGTGGAGCTATATACAGGGAGTACCAGTACCAGATCAATGTGGAACTATATACAGGGAGTACCAGTACCAGATCAATGTGTAACTATATACAGGGAGTACCAGTACCAGATCAATGTGGAGCTATATACAGGGAGTACCAGTACCAGATCAATGTGGAGCTATATACAGGGAGTACCAGTACCAGATCAATGTGTAACTATATACAGGGAGTACCAGTACCAGATCAATGTGTAACTATATACAGGGAGTACCCGTACCAGATCAATGTGGAGCTATATACAGGGAGTACCAGTACCAGATCAATGTGTAACTATATACAGGGAGTACCAGTACCAGATCAATGTGGAGCTATATACAGGGAGTACCAGTACCAGATCAATGTGGAGCTATATACAGGGAGTACCAGTACCAGATCAATGTGGAGCTATATACAGGGAGTACCAGTACCAGATCAATGTGTAACTATATACAGGGAGTACCCGTACCAGATCAATGTGGAGCTATATACAGGGAGTACTCAGTACCAGATCAATGTGGAACTATATACAGCGAGTACCCATACCAGATCTGTCAGGATTTGGCCAGGGTTGTTCCAGTTGTTTGTCAGTAGATGTCCCCATTGTGCTTTTTGTCCCTGTGTTTTTCCCTTGATCCCCATTATTGTTTGCACCTGTGTCTCGTTTTCCCCTGATTGTATTTAAACCCTTTGTTTCCCTCAGTTCTGTGCTCTGTGTTTGTATGTTAGCACCCTGCCCTAGTGTTCTGTGTGCTCTTGTCGATTCGGGTAACGTTCTTGTGGTATTCTGTTTTTTGTTTTTGTTTAGTTTTGGTGAGTTTCTTTTTTGGTCTTTTTGTGTTTTACCTTCCACCTTTTGGATTTGACATTTTTTATTTTAGGATTTTTTTCTTTATTAAATACACCGTCTTAAGTACTGCTGTGTCTGCCTCATCTTCTGGGTTCTGCTGTCTATTCGTGGCTCAGTTGGTTAAGTGACTGTTTCTCACTCTGGAGACCCAGGTTCGAAACCGGGTCCTGACAGAAACACAGAGCCAAAAATGAACCCAGAGGCAGCCAGTTCCCAGGACCTTTTTGCCACGCTGTCCCACCACCAGGAGACTGTCCAACGCCACGAAGCCGCCCTGGTTCAGCAAGAGGCCTTAATGGCTAGACATTCTCATCTTCTGTCGGAGATGCTGACTTCCATTAAGCAAATATCTGATCGACTTACCCCGGCAACAGTTCCCGTCCCAGTACCTCAAGTTCACGTACCCATGGCAGTTAACCCCCTGGCTGAACCTCGTCTTCCACCTCCCCAACGGTTCTCAGGTGATCCAAGTGCTTGTAAAGGGTTTCTCACTCAATGTTCTCTCTCCTTTGAGCTGCAACCTTCGTCGTTTCCCACCGACCGGTCTAAGATCGCATATATCATCACCCTGCTGTCGGAAAAAGCCCTGGCCTGGGCTACTGCTGTGTGGGATGCCCATAGTTCCTGCTGTGCCAGCTACTCTGCCTTTGCTGAGGAATTCAAACGAGTGTTTCAAGGCCCAAGCAGTGGTTCTGACTCAGCCAAACAGCTCCTGACTCTCCATCAAGGTTGGCGCAGCGTGACGGACTATGCCATCCAGTTCCGCACGGTGGCAGCAGCGAGTGGCTGGAACAACGAGGCGCTCACGGTGTGCTTTCTGAAAGGCCTTTCCGACACTATCCAAGATGAACTGGCCACTCGGGAACCACCGGACAATCTCGAGTCCCTGATCAAGTTGGCCTCACGCATTGACCAGCGTCTGAGAGAGAGAACTCAACCGTAGACCTCTAGCCCCTATCAGTCCCAGCTCCGAGTCCCCACCTTTATCATCACTGGCTCCACCGGAACCCATGCAGATTGGACGCATCTCCCAGGCTGAGAGAGACCGCCGGATGAGGAGCGACGCTGTCTATATTGCGGCAAACCGGGCCATTTCCGTTCCACGTGTCCCGGGCTCCAGGGAAACGCTCTGTCCCGTACAGACCGGGGGAACTGTAACGGGAAACATAACCTCCTCCCATCCGTCCAACTCCCGTCTGCTCATTCCAGTCACCCTCTCCTGGGACAACCACAAGCTTCACCTTCAAGCCTTGGTAGACTCTGGAGCCGCAGGTAACTTCATGGATGGTGTCTGGGCGAAGGAGAATGGCGTTCCCTCTGAACCTCTAAGTGACCCCATGAGGGTTACTACATTGGATGGAAGCCCTTTGGGATCTGGACTTGTCACTCATGTCACTACCTCCTTGAGACTTTCAGTTTCACAACACCAGGAATTGATGAACTTTCATTTGATCTCCTGTTCCGAGTTCCCTCTCGTCCTTGGATACCCCTGGCTTCACAGCCATAACCCTCACATCGACTGGTCTGTGGGCACTATCAAGCAGTGGGGTCCTACGTGCCAAGCTACTTGTATTTTCCAGAATTCCCGAGTTCTACTCCCGAGTCTTTAGAATCCATCGACCTGACCCGAGTTCCCGAGTGTTACCATGACCTCAAACTGGTGTTTAGCAAACAGAGGGCCACCATGCTACCACCCCATAGATCTTACGATTGCCCCATCGACCTGTTTCCGGGCACTTGCCCCCAGGGGTCGGATCTTTTCCCTATCTCCACCCGAACGAGCTGCTATGGATACCTACATCAAGGACTCTCTGGAAGCAGGCCTCATGCGTCCATCCACCTCCCCGGCGGGAGCAGGGTTTTTCTTTGTGGCCAAGAAAGACGGTGGGTTACGTCCTTGCATCGACTACCGGGGACTCAATGACATAACCGTCCGTAACCGTTACCCGCTACCCCTTATGGCCACAGCCTTCGAGCTGCTCCAGGAAGCAGTTGTTTTCACTAAGCTTGACCTGCGGAACGCATACCATCTTGTGCGGATCAGACCTGGTGACGAGTGGAAGACCGCTTTCAACACGCCTACTGGTCACTATGAATACTTGGTGATGCCCTTCGGCCTGACCAACGCCCCAGCGGTGTTCCAAGCGCTCATAAACGATGTGCTTAGGGATATGCTTAACATATTTGTGTTCGTTTACTTGGATGACATCCTCATCTTTTCGAGCTCCCTTCAAGAACACACTAAGCATGTCAGACAAGTACTCAAACGCCTCCTGGACAGCCATCTGTACGTTAAGCCGGAAAAATGTGAATTCCATTCATCCAGTACAATTCCTGGGATTTGTAGTGGAACCCGGTCGAATCCAAATGGACCCTAGGAAGGTAGGGGCGGTAGCGGATCCACCCCCAAATCCGTTAAGGATGTTCAGCGTTTCCTGGGCTTCACAAACTTTTACCGCAAGTTCATCAAGAACTTCAGTTTGGTGGCAGCTCCTCTCTCAGCTTTAACCAAAGGTGGCAATGCAAGGTTTTTTTGGGGAAGAGAAGCTGAGACGGCCTTCCAAGGACTCAAGCAGCGCATCCTCTCTGCTCCCATCCTGATACTACCGACTACGGATGAACCATTTGTGGTGGAGGTAGACGCATCAGAGGTTGGTGTTGGAGCTGTTCTGTCTCAGAGGGTGAAGACAAGAAGCTTCATCCGTGCGCTTTCTTCTCACACCGGCTTACCCCGACTGAGAGGAACTACGATGTGGGGATCGTGAACTCCTAGCGGTTAAGATGGCATTGAAGGAATGGAGACACTGGCTCGAGGGGGCTTCTCACCCGTTTCAAGTGCTTACGGACCACAAAAATCTGGAGTATATCCAGCAGGCGAAGCGATTGAACTCTAGACAAGCTAGATGGTCTCTTTTCTTCAATCGATTCCAGTTTATCCTCACCTATCGGCCCGGGTCGAAGAATCTCAAACCGGATGCCCTGTCCCGAGTCTACGCTCCTGCCATTCGAGATGACACGGACATGCCTGTCCTTCCTGCTGCTAAGATTGTGGCTCCGATCTCGTGGCAAGTTGAGGATACCGTGAGACGTGCTCAAGCTAGCGAACCGGACCCTAAAGGAGGCCCTGCCAATCGGTTGTTTGTCCCCAAGGCAGTGAGGACTCAGGTCCTTCTGTGGGGACACTCCTCTCGCCTCACCTGTCATCCGGGCGTAGGTCGCACCTTGGAGTTCATCCAGCGTAAGTTCTGGTGGCCTACCATAAGAGAAGACGTTGCCACTTTCGTCAATGCCTGCCCCGTGTGCTGCCAGGGCAAATCTTCTCACCTCCGCCCTCAAGGACTCCTTCACCCTTTACCTGTTCCCCACAGACCCTGGTCCCATATCTCATTGGACTTTATTACTGGACTTCCTCCATCCCATGGCAATACTACTATCCTAGTCATAATCGACAGGTTTTCAAAGGCGGCCAGGTTCGTCCCTCTGACTAAGTTACCTTCTGCCAAGGAAACGGCTGAGTTGGTAATTAATCATGTTTTCCGAGTCTTCGGCATTCCTCAAGATGTGGTTTCTGACAGAGGTCCCCAGTTCGCCTCAAGGTTTTGGAAGGCCTTCTGCCAACTCATGGGGGCTTCTGCCAGTCTATCTTCAGGGTACCATCCGGAGTCCAACGGCCAAACAGAGAGGATGAATCAAGAGCTGGAAACCACCCTCCGATGTATGACTCGTGACAACCCGTCCACATGGTCATCCTTTATTGTTTGGGCCGAATACGCGCACAACACCTTGCGCTCCTCCTCCACTGGTATGTCCCCGCACGAGTGTCAGTTTGGCTATGCTCCTCCATTGTTCCCGGACCAGGAGGCAGAAGTCAGAGTGCCTTCAGCCTTGAGATTCGTCAGACGCTGTCGGCTTATGTGGAGGAAGACCCGTCTTAATCTGATGCGTTCCTCACAGAGGTATCAACAACAAGCCAACAGACGTCGCCGTCCCGGGCCTACCCTGCGCCCCGGCCAGAGAGTCTGGCTCTCCACAAGAGACTTACCTCTACGGGTGGAGTCTCGCAAGCTGTCCCAAAAATACATCGGTCCCTTCAAGGTTGCCAGGAGAGTTAACCCAGTTTCTTATCGCCTACACTTACCCAGATCCCTTAAGATTAATCCCACATTTCATGTGTCTTTGTTAAAACCTGTTGTTTTTCTCCCCTTGTCCCGGCAGACAGACCTCCCCCTCCGCCTCGTGTCATTGGAGGCCAGCCGGCTTATACCGTCCACCGGATACTGGATTCCCGCCGGGTGCAGCGGTCCTGGCAGTATCTGGTGGACTGGGAAGGCTACGGTCCTGAGGAGCGCTCCTGGGTTCCTGCCAAAGACATCCTGGACCCTGACCTCATTCGTCAGTTCAGGGTCCTCCACCCTGAGAGAGCTGGTAGGAACGTCAGGAGCCGTTCCTAGGGGGATTCTGTCAGGATTTGGCCAGGGTTGTTCCAGTTGTTTGTCAGTAGATGTCCCCATTGTGCTTTTTGTCCCTGTGTTTTTCCCTTGATCCCCATTATTGTTTGCACCTGTGTCTCGTTTTCCCCTGATTGTATTTAAACCCTTTGTTTCCCTCAGTTCTGTGCTCTGTGTTTGTATGTTAGCACCCTGCCCTAGTGTTCTGTGTGCTCTTGTCGATTCCGGGTAACGTTCTTGTGGTATTCTGTTTTTTGTTTTTGTTTAGTTTTGGTGAGTTTCTTTTTTGGTCTTTTTGTGTTTTACCTTCCACCTTTTGGATTTGCCATTTTTTATTTTAGGATTTTTTATTTATTAAATACACCGTCTTAAGTACTGCTGTGTCTGCCTCATCTTCTGGGTTCTGCTGTCTATTCGTGGCTCAGTTGGTTAAGTGACTGTTTCTCACTCCGGAGACCCAGGTTCGAAAACCGGGTCCTGACAAGATCAATGTGTAACTATATACAGGGAGTACCCATACCAGATCAATGTACCAGATCAATGTGGAGCTATATACAGGGAGTACCAGTACCAGATCAATGTGGAGCTATATACAGCGAGTACCCATACCAGATCAATGTGTAACTATATACAGGGAGTACCCGTACCAGATCAATGTGGAGCTATATACAGGGAGTACCAGTACCAGATCAATGTGTAACTATATACAGGGAGTACCCGTACCAGATCAATGTGGAGCTATATACAGGGAGTACTCGTACCAGATCAATGTGGAGCTATATACAGCGAGTACCCATACCAGATCAATGTGTAACTATATACAGGGAGTACCCGTACCAGATCAATGTGGAGCTATATACAGGGAGTACTCGTACCAGATCAATGTGGAGCTATATACAGGGAGTACCAGTACCAGATCAATGTGTAACTATATACTATATACAGGGAGTACCAGTACCAGATCAATGTGTAACTATATACAGGGAGTACCAGTACCAGATCAATGTGTAACTATATACAGGGAGTACCAGTACCAGATCAATGTGGAGCTATATACAGGGAGTACCAGTACCAGATCAATGTGTAACTATATACAGGGAGTACCAGTACCAGATCAATGTGGAACTATATACATGGAGTACCAGTACCAGATCAATGTGTAACTATATACAGGGAGTACCAGTACCAGATCAATGTGGAGCTATATACAGGGAGTACCAGTACCAGATCAATGTGGAGCTATATACAGGGAGTACCAGTACCAGATCAATGTGGAGCTATATACAGGGAGTACCAGTACCAGATCAATGTGGAGCTATATACAGGAGTACCAGTACCAGATCAATGTGCAGCTATATACAGGGAGTACCAATACCAGATCAATGCGTAGCTATATACAGGGAGTACCAGTACCAGATCAATGTGGAGCTATATACAGGGAGTACCAGTACCAGATCAATGTGGAGCTATATACAGGGAGTACCAGTACCAGATCAATGTGTAACTATATACAGGGAGTACCCGTACCAGATCAATGTGGAGCTATATACAGGGAGTACCCGTACCAGATCAATGTGGAGCTATATACAGGGAGTACCAGTACCAGATCAATGTGGAGCTATATACAGGGAGTACCAGTACCAGATCAATGTGGAGCTATATACAGGGAGTACCAGTACCAGATCAATGTGGAGCTATATACAGGGAGTACCAGTACCAGATCAATGTGGAGCTATATACAGGGAGTACCAGTACCAGATCAATGTGTAACTATATACAGGGAGTACCAGTACCAGATCAATGTGTAACTATATACAGGGAGTACCAGTACCAGATCAATGTGGAGCTATATACAGGGAGTACCAGTACCAGATCAATGTGTAACTATATAAAGGGAGTACAAGTACCAGATCAATGTGGAGCTATATACTATCAACGTGGAGCTATATACAGGGAGTACCAGTACCAGATCAATGTGTAACTATATACAGGGAGTACCAGTACCAGATCAATGTGGAGCTATATACAGGGAGTACCAGTACCAGATCATTGTGTAACTATATAAAGGGAGTGCCAGTACCAGATCAATGTGGAGCTATATAAAGGAGTACCAGTACCAGATCAATGTGGAGCTATATACAGGGAGTACCAGTACCAGATCAATGTGGAGCTATATAAAGGAGTACCAGTACCAGATCAATGTGGAGCTATATACAGGGAGTACCAGTACCAGATCAATGTGTAACTATATAAAGGGAGTACCAGTACCAGATCAATGTGGAGCTATATAAAGGAGTACCAGTACCAGATCAATGTGGAGCTATATACAGGAGTACCAGTACCAGATCAATGTGGAGCTATATAAAGGAGTACCAGTACCAGATCAATGTGGAGCTATATACAGGGAGTACCAGTACCAGATCAATGTGGAGCTATATACAGGGAGTACCAGTACCAGATCAATGTGTAACTATATAAAGGGAGTACCAGTACCAGACCAATGTGGAGCTATATACATGGAGTACCAGTACCAGATCAATGTGGAGCTATATAAAGGGAGTGCCAGTACCAGATCAATGTGGAGCTATATAAAGGGAGTGCCAGTACCAGACCAATGTGGAGCTATATACATGGAGTACCAGTACCAGATCAATGTGTAACTATATACAGGGAGTGCCAGTACCAGATCAATGTGGAGCTATATAAAGGGAGTACCAGTACCAGATCAATGTGGAGCTATATACAGGGAGTACCAGTACCAGATCATTGTGTAACTATATAAAGGGAGTGCCAGTACCAGATCAATGTGGAGTACCAGTACCAGACCAATGTGGAGCTATATACATGGAGTACCAGTACCAGATCAATGTGGAGCTATATAAAGGGAGTGCCAGTACCAGATCAATGTGGAGCTATATAAAGGGAGTGCCAGTACCAGACCAATGTGGAGCTATATACATGGAGTACCAGTACCAGATCAATGTGTAACTATATAAAGGGAGTGCCAGTACCAGATCAATGTGTAACTATATAAAGGGAGTGCCAGTACCAGACCAATGTGGAGCTATATACATGGAGTACCAGTACCAGATCAATGTGTAACTATATAAAGGGAGTACCAGTACCAGATCAATGTGGAGCTATATACAGGGAGTACCAGTACCAGATCAATGTGGAGCTATATACAGGGAGTACCAGTACCAGATCAATGTGGAGCTATATACAGGGAGTACCCGTACCAGATCAATGTGGAGCTATATACAGGGAGTACCAGTACCAGATCAATGTGTAACTATATAAAGGGAGTGCCAGTACCAGACCAATGTGGAGCTATATACATGGAGTACCAGTACCAGATCAATGTGTAACTATATAAAGGGAGTACCAGTACCAGATCAATGTTGAGCTATATACAGGGTGTACCCGTACCAGATCAATGTGGAGCTATATACAGGGAGTACCAGTACCAGATCAATGTGTAACTATATAAAGGGAGTGCCAGTACCAGATCAATGTGGAGCTATATACAGGGAGTACCAGTACCAGATCAATGTGGAGCTATATACAGGGAGTACCAGTACCAGATCAATGTGGAGCTATATACAGGGAGTACCAGTACCAGGTCAATGTGCAGAGGTACCAGCTACTTGAGGTAGATATGTACAGTACATGAAGGCAGGGTAAAGTGACTAGGCATCCGGATAGATAATAATAAGACTAAAATGAAGAACAGAGTAGCAGCAGCAGATGATGAAGGGTGTGTGTGTGTGTGTGAGTGTGAGTGTGAGTGTGTGTGTGTGTGTGTAGGTTTGTTTGTGTTGTGTTGGTGTGCTCGTGTGTGTTATGTGTGTGCATATGTAGTGTTTGAAAGTGTGAGGGATTGTGTGAGAGTGACAGGGTAGTGTGTACATGGCGTGTATATAAAGTCTAGTGAATGTGCGTAGGGTGCATAGTGTCTGGCTATTTAGCAGTCTTATGGCTTGGGGGTAGAAGCTGTCTCGGAGCCAGTTGGTCCAAGAGCCGATGCTCCAGTAGCGTTTGGTTGGAGTCTTTGGAAACGTTTTGTGCCTTCCTCTGACACCGCCTGGTATAGAGGTCCTGGATTGCAGGGAGCTCGGCCTCAGTGATGAACTGGCCTGTCCGCACTACCCTTTGTAACGCATTGCAGTCAAGAGCAGTGCAATTGCTGTACCAAGCGATGATGCAGCCAGTCAAGATGCTCTCAATGGTGCAGCTGTAGAAATGTTGGAGGATCTGAGGGCCCATGCCAAAACATTTCAGCCTCCTGAGAGGGAAGAGGCGCTGCCGTGCCCTCTTCACAACTGTGCAGGTGTGTGTGGACCATATTAAGTCCTTAGTGACACAACCCTACATACACACACGCCAATGAATTTAAAGTTCTCGACCTGTTCCTCAACAGCCTCGTCAATGTGGATGGGGGCGTGCTCTCTCCTCTTTCTCCTTCGGTGACTGGGCCTACCACATCCATGTTGTCAGCAAACTTGATGATGGTGTTGGAGTCGTGTGCGGCCACACAGTCGTGGGTGAACAGTGAGTACACACCCGTGAGGCGGCCCCGTGTTGAGGGTCAGCGTGGCAGAGGTGTTGTTGCCTACCCTCACCACCTGGGGCTGACTTGTCAGGAAGTCCAGGATCCAGTTGCAGAGGGAGGGGTTCTATCCCTCATCACCCTATCTTGGTGATGAGCTTGGGGGGCACTAGTGTGTTGAACGCTGAGCTGTATCTTATACACAGCATTCTCACATAGCTATTTCCCCTCTTGCACGTGTGCAGTGCAATAGAGATTGCATCATCTGTGGATCTGTTGGGGCAGTATGCGAATTGGAGTGGGTCTACAGTAAGGTTTCTGGGATGATGGTGTTGATGTGTATCATGACCAGCCTTTCAAAGCACTTCATAATTACAGATGTGAGTGCTACAGGTCGATACTTATTTAGGCAGGTTACCTTGGAGCTCTTGAGAACATTGACAATGGTGATCAGCTCATCCAGCCTCGTTTCAGAAAGACATAATATTGCAGCTTTCCTCTGATAGGAGACTCTCGAACGAAGCTCATCCATCTTATTCTCCAGTGACTGGACATTTGCCAATAGAACGGAGGGGAGCGCCGTTCAGTTTCTCTTCGCCTCAATTTCACTAGGACTCCACCTTGTCTCCCACGTTTACGCCTGCTGTGTTTTGGTAGCCCATGGAACAAAGGAATAGGGTCCGGGAAGAGTGGAACAGCTGAGTCAGAGTTGAAGTTGTATTTAAGTCTAAATCAAGGTTAGTAACTGTCGATCTGATGTCCAGAAGTGTTTTGGCGGTCATATATGTGATAATAGTATGGTCTTTCTGTACAAAGAAAGGAAAGATAAACACGATAAAAGTCACTAAATAGCAAAGTTGGGTCGGAACTCGTAAGATGTCGCTCTTCTCCGTCGGCGCCATCTTGTCATCTTGTTGTTTGTGCTGCACCCGGTTGCCCTTTTCTCATGGCAACGGGCCACAAATCTTGCTGCTGTGATTGCACACTGTGGTATTTAGCCTAACAGATATGAGAGTTTATCAATGTTTGATTTGTTTTCAAATTCTTTGTGGGTCCGTATGATCTGTGGGAAAAAAAGTATCACTAAGGTGGTCAAACATTTGGCAGGAGGTTAGGAAGTACAGCTGTTTCCACCTCATTTTGTGGGCAGTGTGCACACAGCCTGCCTCACTCTCTTCCTATCTCTACCCCTGTTTATTCTCATCTTTCTCATTCTCTATCTGTCGTTATCTCTCTCCTTATCTCCTTCTCTGTCTCTCCGCCCAGCACCTTCAGGCAGTAGCTGACCTGATTGTGTGGTGGTTTCTCTCTAATGTTAGTGAAGGGAGAAATCCAGACAGCTCTTTCTACTCTCACAGTCTGCTCTCTGCATAGCTACTGTTTGCCAGCCTTTTAAAATCCCAGCCTCTGCAACTTTCTGCTACTGAGAAACAACAACCAAAGAGGACTACAGTAGATTACAGAGTTTGTATGACAAATACACACGTGTTTGCGCACGCGCAAATACAAGCCAACACCAACGCACACACATGTACGTGCGCTCCTAAGGACACCAACACAGGAGTGCACAGTCCAACACAGGAGTGCATTTGAAAAATCTTGGGTTACAAATTGTCCACCCCACCGCAAACATTCACCTGCCTCATTTTGCATCTGCCAGTGTCAAAACACACAGAGCTTTTCACTGGGAAACAAGATTGAGAGGACAGCCGTGTTACTGTGAAAAAGGGTGTGTGTGTGTGTGTGGTGTGTGTGTGTATGTGTGTGTGTTGGCAGTGGTAAATGTGTCCATTGTTATTCGAATGCCTTGCCTCTTTTCAGAAGCCAAATGACATCTTGCAGCCAGTCCACAAAACAAACACAAACTATGAGTCTGGAGACTATTTGTTCAATAGCTTACTCAGTATCCTTACAAAGAAATTGTGAAACACCAGCTATGCAAAAGGGTATGCAAAAGGGTATGCAAAAGGGTATGCAAAAGACAAATGCAAGCTGTCATGACAGTCCCGTTGTTGAATGCAAACACTTTCAGGTACCATGGCCATCTCAGCGGTCAGACAAAGGCCACAGAGTTGGTATTCACAAAGTCTCAGAGTGCTGATACAGGATGAGTTTGGCCTTTCAGATCTTAACGAATAACATTTTATTGACAGGGGAAACTGATCCTAGGTCAACACTTTTACTCTGAGAAGCTTTTTGAATAGGAGTCCAACTATGATTACGTAAATCTAATCAAATTTCCACTGTAATAGATGAGACTCTAACCTGCTGTAATCTATGTGACACTGTTAGTAGCTCTAATCTCCGTTTCACCCAATCAGACCAGACATGTCGTCAGTCACCTCATATATCCCTCCTTATACGACCGACTTTGATCCCTCTTTTTGCTCTCCTGTCTCTCTCTTCCCCCATCTCCCTCGTCTATGCCGAACCCTCCCTCTCTCAATTCAATTCAGTATACTTTATTGACATGGAAAGAAAACACTTACATTGTCAAAGTAAACATATAGCGATGATTGTCAAATACAAGAATATACTAGACTGTTTGTAATTAAGCAACAATGATGATTGTGACTCATTTTAACAGCAATGACAACAACACAAAGTATATGAATAATCACACTGTACTTCTCACCGGCTGTCCCTCAGGTCTCTCCCTCTCTCTCTCTCAACCTCATTCTCCCTCCCTCCCTCCCCCGCTCTTCTAATGGCAAAATCACATTATCACTTCACATCATCACCGACAGCGCTGCAGATGGGAGGTGACATAACATCCACCTTTAACTCAGAGTCTTTCCTTTTCAACGCCTCAGGAATCTCTCAGCCTGAGACAGCCAACAGACTAGCCTGAACCCAGATCTGTTTGGGCTATATGGTCAACAATCACCATAGCCCTTGAGGAAAAACCACATGATTTCACAAGTGGAAAAATCACATGCTTTGCACATGTGAAATCATGTGAAACCATGTGTTTTTGGAACACTTCACATGTGATGATATTTCTCATGAAGTTTCACATGTGGATTTTGGTAATATAACACTGAGTGTTAAATTATGCGAAATATCACGTGAAGTGTTCAGCAAAAAAAAATGTGACATTTTTGGGTTCAACATTTGATGACATAAAACTACACTGTAAGCCATTGCTGTTCATTTTATGGTAAATTGTACAGCCATTATACAGTACATTTCTACATTAATAGGATACTGTATTAGTGTTTTGCTATATACACTACATTACCAAAGTATGTGGACACCTGCTCATTGAACACCTCATTCCAAAATCATGGGCATTAATATGGAGTTGGTCCGCCTTTGCTGCTTCTGGGAAGGCTTTCCACTAGCTGTTGAAACATTGCTGCGGGGCTTACATTCAGTCACAAGAGCATTAGTGAGAGCGGACACTGATGTTGGGCGATTAGGACTGGCTTGCAGTCGGCTTTCCAATTCATCCCAAAGGTGTTCGATGGGGGTTGAGGTCAGGGCTTTGCGCTGACCAGTCAAGCTCTTCCACATTGATCCAGACAAACCATTTCTGTACAGACCTCGCATTGTGTACGGGGGCATTCCCCAAACTGTAAAGTTGGAAGCAAAGAATCGCCTACAATGTCATCGTATACTGTAGCGTTAACATTTCCCTTCACTGGAACTAAAGGGCCTAGCCCAAACCATCAAAAACAGCTGCAGACTATTATTCCTCCACCACCAAACTTTACAGTTAGCACTAATGCAATGGGGCAGGTAGCGTTCTCCTGGCATCTGCCCCACCCAGATTCGTCCGTCAGAATGCGAGACGGTAAAGCGTGATTCATCACTCGAGAGAATGAGTTTTCACTGCTCCTGAGTCCAATGGCAGTGAGCTTTACACCACTCTAGCTGACGCATTGCTCATGGTGATCCTAGGCTTGTCTGCTGCTGCTCGGCCATGGAAATCCATTTAATGAAGCTCCCGACAAACAGTTATTGTGCTAATGTTGCTTCCAGAGGCAGTTTGGAACTCGGTAGTGAGTGTTGCAACCGAGGACAGACGATTTTTACGTGGTGCTTGCTTCAGCACTCGGCAGTCCCATTCTGTGAGCTTGTGTGGCCTATGACTTTGTGGCTGAGCCATTGTAGCTCCTAGCTGTTTCCACTTTACAATAACAGCACTTACAGTTGACCGGCAGTTCTAGCAGGGCAGAAATTTGACAAACTGACTGATTGGAAAGGTGATATCCTGTGACAGTGCCACGTTGAAAATCACTGAGCTCTTCAGTAAGGCCATTCTACTGCCAATGTTTGTCTATGGAGATTGCATGGCTGTGTGCTCGATTTTCTATACCTGTCAGCAATGGGATTGGCTGAAATAGCTGAATCCACTAATTTGAAGGGGTGTTCACATACTTTTGTATATACGGTGTATTTACTGTCAATTGCAATGCACTAAGATACTTTTTTGAACTTGGCATTCCTCACTTGCAAATGCATTTAAACTTATAGGATACTTTAGATACGCTTATGGCACAAACTGAAAAAATATATATTTTAAATCCTATAATTTTACAGTAAGTTACTGGCTACTGAGCTGCGGTGAAAATAATGGAAACAACTTTTAATACACTAAACAAAAATATAAACGCAACATGTAAAGTCCCATGTTTCACGAGCTGAAATAAAAGATCAGAGAAATATTCATTCGCACAAAATGTTGTGAACAAATTTGTTTACGTCCCTGTTAACATTTCTCCTTTGCCAAGATTATCCATCTACCTGACAGGTGTGGCATATCAAGAAGCTGATAAAACAGCATGCTCATTACACAGGTGCACCTTGTGCTGGGGACAATAAAAGGCCATTCTAAAATGTGCCATTTTGTCACACAACCTAATGCCTCAAGTTGAGGGAGCGTGCAATTGGCATGCTGACTGCAGAAATGTCCACCAGAGCTGTTGCCAACTTTAATGTTGTTTAAGAGGATTTGGCAGTATGTCCAACTGGCCTCACAACTGTAGACCCACGTGTATGGCAAGTGGTATGCTGATGTCAGCGTTGTGAACAGAGTGCACAATGGTGGCAGTGGGGTTATGGTATGGGCAGGCACAAGCAGGAACAAGGCAGTTAACCCACTGTTCCTAGGCCGTCAGTGAAAATAAGAATTTGTTCTTAACTGACTTGCCTAGACAAATAAAGGTCAAATAAAATAAAAAGCTACAGACAACTATTAGGGCCTAATTCATTTATTTCAATTGAGTGAAATTGTTGCATGTTGCGTTTATATTTTTGTTCAGTATATATTCTACAACTGAACTGTATTTTGTCAGTAAATATACAACAATGAACTGTATTCAGGAAGTACACAGAAATTCCAATATCGGGGAAAAAAAAGAAGGAATTTAAAATGTGGTTTACATTCTGAATTGACTGGAACTTAAATGGAATTGACCTAAACATTGGTTACTTTGGATGCAACCTCACCTGGGATTTGAGGTCACAACCTCTTAAATGACAGCAACCTGCATTTTCTGCTTCGCCACAGGGTCTGTGGCCATGATAGAGATTGTGTACAAAAACTGAAGAACATGCGCACATCCAGGTACTTTCCACAGGTGCTGGAGTTGTAGCCAAACAGAAAGGAAAATGCTGCATACTGCTGCTCTTGCTCCCAGGTGATATTTATTTATAACAACATTTCGATAGAGATCGGCCATAGATTTATTATCAAACATTTCTGAACTTTGCTAGAAGTTGCCCGGAATCAAGTCAATAATTGTGCCATTATCTTACAACACCAACTAAAAAGTAGCAGTGCTCAGAGACACTTGACATGAAGGCCTGGATTCTTTCTGTTCAAGCGTAAACACAAGATACCCGCATAGCTGGTGTTTTGGCAGTGTCAGAGGTGCATTAGAGCTGTCAAATCAGTGAGCAGCTGCTCGAGTTGGTTATTGTCATGAAGTCACACTACTTAAGCTAGAAGTTCAGAACGCGAATGTGTGGGCTATATAGAAATAATAACACTCAAATTGAAAATCATTAAAGGATTTATATCAGCCTTGTCAATGTGTAGATTACATATCACAATCCAACTTGTAAACAAGGCTGCATGGGACTTCTGTTAATGCAGCTCCATGCAGCCAATGGCAATTTCCTCTTCAGGTACAACGCCAGGAGACACTTGTGGATTTAACAGCACTAACGCAGTTCTACCTCTGACACAACTGCTATGCGGGTGTTTGCTAGCATGGCTCTGATAGAATCTAGCCTTAAGTGGGCGTGAATGCTCTCGGGATTTGAACTTGCAACCTTTTGGTCTGGAGTGCATTATTGCCTCAGCAGTGCCACCAGATGGTTATTTGTTACTAAGAACATAGAGCAGATGTTGTGGTGGCAGCTGCAGAGAAGGATTTGGGTAGACAAGATTTCACTTCCGAAGAGTTAGAGGGTGTGTTAAGTGGTGGTGTTTTTAGCTCGCTAAATGAATAGCTACATAAATAGATAAGTTAGCCTATTAGCCATGTATTGACTGACTTATCATTGCCCTTGCTAGTTTGATTGCATTGACATTCCCAGCCTTAGTTACATTAGTCCGTTTTGATCCAAAATATGGAGTAATTGAAACTGAATCTCGATTGACTTGAGACAGCACACAATGTACAAGGCCAGCTGTGATTTACAACCTGATAGCAATATTGGTTGGACTACCAAGAAATGTATTAGTGAATTATACTGATCATGCATTGAACTGCCTCCATCTATTCTGCCAACAATGCCTTACTCTGCATCTCTGAGTCAAATACAAACTCATTTAAAAACCTCCTTTGAAGTGTTGTAGCATAAACTCGGAATTTGATCTTTTTTACTGGTATTATGATTGTCTGTTTGTTTCATTTCTGCAAAGTCGTTAAAACGCTGTCAGTTCCTCTTTAATGGCAACTGGTTCACAGGAGGTTAATGTTTAATTTTCAATAACTTACTGTCAACTATAATAGTTACAAGGGAGTTATTGTAAATTTCACAGTAATTTACCATATCTAATCCATCATACTCACTGAACTGACGGTCTGATAGGAAAGTATAGTATTACAATTAGTATTACAATTGCATGGTAACTAGCTATAAGTTAAAGCTCTTATGATGCTTGGTATCACATGCACTTATGTCGGCCTTTAACAAACCTGCAGAACTAACCGTGTCAAAGCATAATGTTTATGAGCAGACCAGATTAATTGGGATGACAGCCCCTCTTATGGAAGACTAAAAAGAGCTGGCTGAAAGCCACGCCTCGAATAAACCAAGCCTGTATGCAGTATGCTGCCAATCAGCAAGTGATGTGCATGTTGTCAACAGAAGAGTCAGTGAAGGCACAATAGGTCGCTGGCAAGATCGCTAGTGGCATCAGGGTTGCCATGTTTACCGTTTTCCCGCAAATTGGGCTACTTTCAAAACAATGTCGCGGGTGAAAATGTATTGGTAGTGGGTTTTTGGGCTACTTCTAAATTGCACTGTCGCCAACATTGTATTTCTCTTAAAACATATATATATTTTTTGAAGTATTTCACTGTGACCTGCTGCTGCTAACTATGTTATTGAGTGAGTGGTGGGGAGGGCCTTAGGGATGTGTGTGTGTTGAGAAAGCACAGCAGCATGCAGCCTAGTCCACTATTGGCTGAGTCAAATGAGTGAGAGGAGACAGAGCAGCACACTTGCACAAGGTGACAACTTTTTACCAGTTGTAGGTAGGCTATTTAACTTGTCATTATGGAAATTTGAAATGGAAATTATGGAACTCCCTCACCTGCTTCTGTTAGGGGGAAAAGTACTCAATGAAACTGACATTAAATGTGCAGAATGTGTAATGGTCGTCGGTGGAAGAAGAGGAGGACCAATGTGCAGCGTGGTAAGTGTCCATATTCTTTAATAAAATAATTGAACACTGAAATAAAACGACAAACGACCAGTCCTGTATGGTGCTGAAAAAACACTGAACAGAAAATAATCACCCACAACTCAAGGGTGAAAACAGGCTACCTAAGTATGGTTCTCAATCAAGGACAACGATAGACAGCTGCCTCTGATTGAGAACCATACCAGGCCAAACACAGAAATCCCAAATCATAGAAAAAAGAACAGACTGCCCACCCCAACTCACGCTCTGACCATACTAAAACAAAGACAAAACAAAGGAACTAAGATCAGAACATGACAGAATGATACATTTACATTTGTTCTCCATCAAGTACCCTATTCATTTATATGCCATTGTAGCCTACCATTTGATACAATGAATATGTTGAAAATATTAGGCCTATATCACTGGAGTCATTGCAAAACAATTTGTGTCACTTGTGTAGCCTACCTGGAGCTGGCAAACGGATTTAACAAATAGCCTATAACGTCAGCGTATTGTTGTTGTAGCCTTGTGTTATTATGCAATTATTATGGCCATGTTTAGTTAAATAAATTGGAAGTTATCAAAGCTCTATCGCAAATGCCAATCAGTTGTTGGAACGCATTAGACTGACGGTAACAGTCAATCAGATTTGGTTACAGGATTAAAAAAAATAAAAAATAAACAATGGCTGTTGTTGACAAGCAAATTCAGTTCATGTACATATTATTAATATTTAATTCAGTGATTGAAATTACGACCCCATCCTCAGTAGCCTATTCCAGCAGGCTATTGGGAAACACAAGCACCTCTTACTTCGAAATCGCCAAACTATTCATGTTTAATAAATGAGTCTGCTAAATCATTCAGTAGACTTTCTGAAATTAGATGTAGGCCTATAGGCTTTCTGCATCTATCCAAGCAAACCACGGCAAAGTTGAATTCCAATTATAAACCAAGATATTATTCTGTAGCATATGCCTATTGAAATTGCAAATCAATCTCGCAAGTGGGCCAGTTAAAAATGTTTTTAGTCATTATCTGGCACATGACAACAGCCCAATTGCCATAAAATAACCTAACATTTGTTTTTAAGTTTGTCCTAGTGTTTCTCGCTCAGAGATTTCTAGATCCTCTGTCCAACTTTCATCACTCAAACTCTCCTAGCTATAGTTATGCACATGTGCACAATGGATATATTTACAATTATAAATGAGGTTCAAGCCCTGAATGCTGATTGGCTGAAAGCCGTGGTATATCAGACAGTATACCATGGGTATGACAAAAAATACTTTTACTTTGGTAACCAGTTTATAATAGCAATAAGGCACCCGGTGGGTTTGTGATATATGACCAATATACCACGGCTAAGGGCTGTATCCAGGCACTCCACGTTGCATCATGCTTAAGAACAGCCCTTAGCCGTGGTATATTGGCCATATGCCACAAACCCCCAGGGTGCCTTAATGCATAATCATAGCAGTCAAACGAGCTACATCGACATCCGTTAATGGAAAATGATCTGCCGATTTTAATAAGAGCAAATTATATTTTCTTTTGCGACATATTCCAATTAGTTTATTAAGTCATGTCATAGTTCACAATAACTATTATTTTGGTGAAAACCAAATTTTGCTTCTAACGTAGTTACAAGTTAAGTCGATATTCCTTCTTAATTGGCTCAATAGAATTATGGAAAATGTGTTTATCGTATAAATACGGTAACTCTTCTCGAGACCGCCTCTACTCCACACACAGAGATGCGTACAAAGCTCTCCCTCCATTTGGCAAATCTGACCATAACTCTATCCTCCTGATTCCTGCTGACAAGCAAAAATTAAAGCAGGAAGCACCAGTGACTCGGTCTATAAAAAAGTGGTCAGAGGAAGCAGATGCTAAACTACAGGACTGTTTTGCTAGCACAGACTGGAATATGTTCTGGGATTCTTCCGATGGCATTGAGGAGTACACCACATCAGTCACTGGCTTTATCAATAAGTGCACCGAGGACGTCGTCCCCACAGTGACTGTACGTACAGTGCCTTGCGAAAGTATTCGGCCCCCTTGAACTTTGCGACCTTTTGCCACATTTCAGGCTTCAAACATAAAGATATAAAACTGTATTTTTTGTGAAGAATCAACAACAAGTGGGACACAATCATGAAGTGGAACGACATTTATTGGATATTTCAAACTTTTTTAACAAATCAAAAACTGAAAAATTGGGCGTGCAAAATTATTCAGCCCCCTTAAGTTAATACTTTGTAGCGCCACCTTTTGCTGCGATTACAGCTGTAAGTCGCTTGGGGTATGTCTCTATCAGTTTTGCACATCGAGAGACTGACATTTCTTCCCATTCCTCCTTGCAAAACAGCTTGAGCTCAGCGAGGTTGGATGGAGAGCATTTGTGAAGAGCAGTTTTCAGTTCTTTCCACAGATTCTCGATTGGATTCAGGTCTGGACTTTGACTTGGCCATTCTAACACCTGGATATGTTTATTTTTGTACCATTCCATTGTAGATTTTGCTTTATGTTTTGGATCATTGTCTTGTTGGAAGACAAATCTCTGTCCCAGTCTCAGGTCTTTTGCAGACTCCATCAGGTTTTCTTCCAGAATGGTCCTGTATTTGGCTCCATCTATCTTCCCATCAATTTTAACCATCTTCCCTGTACCTGCTGAAGAAAAGCAGGCCCAAACCATGATGCTGCCACCACCATGTTTGACAGTGGAGATGGTGTGTTCAGGGTGATGAGCTGTGATGCTTTTACGCCAAACATAACGTTTTGCATTGTTGCCAAAAAGTTCAATTTTGGTTTCATCTGACCAGAGCACATTCTTCCACATGTTTGGTGTGTCTCCCAGGTGGCTTGTGGCAAACCTTAAACAACACTTTTTATGGATATCTTTAAGAAATGGCTTTCTTCTTGCCACTCTTCCATAAAGGCCAGATTTGTGCAATATAGGCTTGAATGTTGTCCTATGGACAGAGTCTCCCACCTCAGCTGTAGATCTCTGCAGTTCATCCAGAGTGATCATGGGCCTCTTGGCTGCATCTCTGATCAGTCTTCTCCTTGTATGAGCTGAAAGTTTAGAGGGACGGCCAGGTCTTGGTAGATTTGCAGTGGTCTGATACTCCTTCCATTTCAATATTATCGCTTGCACAGTGCTCCTTGGGATGTTTAAAGCTTGGGAAATCTTTTTGTATCCAAATCCGGCTTTAAACTTCTTCACAACAGTATCTCGGACCTGCCTGGTGTGTTCCTTGTTCTTCATGATGCTCTCTGCGCTTTTAACGGACCTCTGAGACTATCACAGTGCAGGTGCATTTATACGGAGACTTGATTACATACAGGTGGATTGTATTTATCATCATTAGTCATTTAGGTCAACATTGGATCATTCAGAGATCCTCACTGAACTTCTGGAGAGAGTTTGCTGCACTGAAAGTAAAGGGGCTGAATAATTTTGCACGCCCAATTTTTCAGTTTTTGATTTGTTAAAAAAGTTTAAAATATCCAATAAATGTCGTTCCACTTCATGATTGTGTTCCACTTGTTGTTGATTCTTCACAAAACAATACAGTTTTATATCTTTATGTTTGAAGCCTGAAATGTGGCAAAAGGTCGCAAAGTTCAAGGGGGCCGAATACTTTCGCAAGGCACTGTATATACCCCAACCGGAAGCCATGGATTACAGGCAACATTCTCACTGAGCTAAAGGGTAGAGCTGCCGCTTTCAAGGAGTGGGACTCTAACCCGGAAACTTATTAGAAATATTTATTTTATTTTTCGTGTTAATTTTTTTCTCTTTTTTGTAATCTATTATTATTTATTTATTTATGTTTTAACATTGTATGAATAAGTATGAACCTGGTGGCTCTGCAAAAACATTGACGCACTCCCAACCAAGAAGATGCAAGTTGAAATCCCCAAAGTGTTAATGTATACCAGGGATGAAGTGCTGGAAGCACATCATGTTTTTGATTTAACCGATCTGGATGACCAGGTGTGTTGAATTTAGGCAATCACTGAACTGATCAACTGGCTCAGCTGGTCGGGTGTGGGGCCTCGTTTGAACAAAATCCTGCAGTAGCTATGGCACTCCAGGAACAGGGTTGCCTACCCCTGATGTGTACTCTATGTCAAGTGTCCTTGAGCACTGGTAGTTTTATGTTGATGTTAAATTGGTGGTGATTATTGGACAATTATTGACTTGATTCTGGGCAGCTTTTAGCAAAGTGCAGAGTGCATTAATCCCGTGGCCAAATATTTTTCATGCTCGAAGATCTGGTGTTATAGCTGCACTGTAGCAGAATGTTTCAGGTTGTTAGTGACCAAGAAGTTTTTATTTCAAATCCCAAGTGTTGTTACAGTATAAAATTACATTTTTTTTACACTAATTGAAATCAGAATACAACAGCATACTGTCATTTTATAGAAATAACACCAAGTAGTATATATTTACATTATTTTACTGCAACGTCAGGCAAAGTCTTACGTCCGTCGTTGAATGAATGAGACCAAAGCGCAGCGTGGAGAGTGTTAATGATATTTAATACTGAAACACCGACAAAAAAACAACAAAATATAAACAAGCGTAAAGTTCTGCAGGGATAGACAGCTACTGCGCAAAAACAAGATCCCACAAACTAGGGTGGAAAACAGGGTGCCTAAGTATGATTCCCAATCAGAGACAACGATAGACAGCTGCATCTGATTGGGAACCATACCCGGCCAACAAAGAAATAGAAAACTAGAATGCCCACCCAAATCACATCCTGACCTAACCAAATAGAGAAATAAAAAGGCTCTCTAAGGTCAGGGCGTGACACAAAGTGCAGAAATGTATTTTTGCCAATTTCCATTACACCAGCAGACCTGGTGGTGCAGTAGGAACTTCAGGTAGTTAGTAACCAGGAGGTTGATTCCCAAGTATCAGCATACTGTCTATTAACACCTGTATTTAGCTGTAAAAACACAGTAACTAGTTCTATATTTATCATATTTTCACTGGACAAAAAACCTCCAGGGACCATGACAGAACGTTCTAAAAATGTCCTTGGGGATGTCCCTGGAACAAACCGGGAACTAGACAAAACCTGCAGGGGACCATGACTGTTTAAATTTAATTAACGTCAATTATGCCTTTCAAAGTAAAATATTCGAAATTACATTTGACACCTGGGTTTTCAAATGTTGTCACGTGTAGTTTTATGTCATCATATGTGGCTTCACATGTTATCACGTTATCCCATTAACTTCCCATTAAATCAAATGTGATTTCATGAGGTCACACGCGATCACGTGTTCACATGTGAAATTCATAAGGTTTTTCCGTAAGGGAGGAGTTGACTAAACAGATCCA
The DNA here is from genome assembly GCF_036934945.1 of Oncorhynchus masou masou. NCBI lineage: Eukaryota > Metazoa > Chordata > Actinopteri > Salmoniformes > Salmonidae > Oncorhynchus > Oncorhynchus masou. The sequence continues at coordinate 20,857,268 of NC_088221.1, read as the reverse complement.
AGACAGGGCGACACATAAGACCATAGAAGTTGTCTTACAAGGGCCACTCATGCAAATGCACACTGGTATACTTACAACTGCTTACAGTTTGACACTTGTTTTCTTTTAACCTGGCAGGATTACTAAAGGCAGCCAGCTGTGTGTGTGTGTGTGTGTGTGAACCTCAAAACATGTCAAAAGAGTAAGGTGAGACTATTCTATCTCCCAGATAATGTGGAATGTTCTTTCCCTGGGCTCTGCCAACACAGAACAGCGACACAAAACAAAAATCCAATACCAAGAACACAACAAGAGGACATTCTGCCACTGTCCTTAGGCCCTAAAATGCTGTGCATCGATCTGGCAGAGGGGAGACATTTACAAGACGTAAGGGCTCAGACAGTGATTGCCTTTTCAGATCTATCAAACAAAGCCGCTGTATCGAAAAGCAATTATAAGGAGAGATGTGTGAAATTGCACGTTAAACAGGTCATGTCCGCAGGGTGGTGAGAGAGAGATTGAGAGAGACAAAGTGGGAGGGAGCGAGAGAGGAGGCGGCAGATGGGAAGAGATGAGGACGATGGGAAGAGACAAGAAAGGGAGGGAGTGTGTGAGAGAAAGAGGGAGAGAAAGGGAGAGTCAGAGAGAGACTGATGGAGAGACAGAGAGAGAGAGAGGGAGAGAGAGATGAGCCTATTTTCCCTACATTCTTAGGAAAAGGGTTCCAACAGGGTCCTTTGCAGAGGGATAAGGTTCTACGAAGCTGAATAAATTAATCTGAATAAATGTTCTTCATAAGGCAAAGGATTCTACTTAGAACCTTTAACATCCTAAGAACCATTTTTTGAAGAATGGGTTCTTAAATGATCCTTTGGAAGGAAATAATGATTCGTTGGAAGGCAAGAAGTGTTGATTCAGAAGTAACCCCCCCCACCCCCAGCATGCTCTATTGCAGGTTGATTTTCAGAATATTTTTTTCAATATTTGTGTTTTTGCATGTACATTGACTGGTTGATTATTCTTATGCTACACAAAGATAAATAACAAAGCTACGTTTTTTTTAAACTAATACAATCTGTTAGACTTACCGTATGCACCGTTACTAAGATGGTTTTTCCAGTTTAGATGATTTATGTCATCTAAATAATCAGTCTTCCCTACCATGGCAGTCATTTTGAAGGAAAACAGTTGTGGGTGATTAAGAGTCCCAATTGTAAGATATCCTTACTCTGACTGGATCCCAATAGGAAATCCACATCACTTTGCAAGCATAATGTGACTTGCAGGCTTGATGTGGCCAGGTATTTCCTAACACCACTGTGTTAGACTAGCCCGTCAAAGAATGGCCTTATGATATATGTAATGTATACTGTCCTACAAAGGCAAAACGCAGTAACTACACTTTTGGTAGAAATTGAGTTAAAACTGAAATCAGTTGACAAAGTGTACTGGTTCAATTATGTTCCATTTCAGAGGCGGGGCAGCAGGGTAGCCTAGTGGTTAGAGCGTTGGACTAGTAACCGGAAGGTTGCAAGTTCAAACCCCCGAGCTGACAAGGTACAAATCTGTACAAATCTGTCGTTCCTTACGTTATGGTTGAAAAAAATGCTTGAGGGTTCTCCGTGAAACGGAGAAAAATGGCTTTAAAGTTTATTTGCTCTCCATCCAAATATGGTGTAGACACGTGATAATGTATTATCTTACTATTAAGTAATTGTCTATGCATATCAACCATGACCACTGATTTGACCTATGACCCCCCAAGTAATTGTTAAACATTTGCATCATTGTAACGGTTGTCACGCTTTTCACTTTTGCCATTGGCTGGAGGTTTTTTGACACAATTGCGTCCGTCTGTTGTTGCTTCTGCCAAATAAAGTGTGCACCTGATCACAACTCTCTGCTCTCCTGCACTTCTATACCAGTAGCGCACAACCTGACATACATTGTAGATACTGCACAAAGTTTTAAGTATAAACATTCTGCTTGATGAAATAGTCCTTACGTTATGGTTGAAAAAAATGCTTGAGGGTTACTACAATACAACATTAAAAACATGAAAATATAACTACATATAATCAGTAAATACAGTTGAAATGTAGTTAGAACTCACACATCAAACAGAAAACCAACAAGAAAGTTGGATAAACAGATTTAGATTGAAGATACTGCACTTTGCCTTTGCATTACCAATATAGTTGTTTAAGGTCATACAAAGTCAGAGTGCAGAATCTGTATTTTAGGGGTCATAGGTCAAATCAGTGGTCATGGTTGATATACACAAAAAAATACTTCATAGTGAGATGATACATCAGTGCATTATCACTTATCTACCTACAAAATATTTGGCTGATTAGCAAAAATAAAAAGAGTTACCGAGTAGTTACTGCGTTTTGCCTTTGAGGTAATAGACAGTTTAATTTGAAAGGATAATAAGGCTGACGGAACTGTTCAGAGAGTTCTAGGAAGAAACCTTCAAAGATACAATATCTGCTGTATGAAGTGTGTAAATTGTATTTTAGTTGTCTCTTGGTCTTTCCAATATATAACTCTTATTTAATGTTTTATTTTGAATTTAACGTAATATCATATGTTGTTCTTGTCTATAACCGGTTTGTACTTTTTGTTAATCATGTATTTGTATGTTTTATGTGGACACCAGGAAGAGTAGCTGCTGCATGTGTGGTAGCTAATGGGGATCCTAATAAACTAAACTAAATCAGGGAAAAGGATTCAACCTTACTGTGTTTGGTCCTTGATGTATTGGTGTATTTTTTCCCCTGCCAGAGGTGCATGATTTGATCATCGAACAGATCAATCAATCAATTAATCACAATGAATCATCTTAGTATTAGAGTCCCTGCAGTACTCTTGAACCTCTCCCACAGCTTGACTGCCATTATCTAACATCCCGTTATATAACAATAAAGAGCTCATATGTCAGTGTGGACTCATCAACCACCCTATCTATAATATTCCCTCTGTCTTTCCAGCTGTGCAAGCGAGAAAAGCTATCAATTAACTTTTATCATTAGATATATCGGTAGTGTATGTGCTCTACTTTATTTACCTGCTATATCTATTAATGTTTGCGATGTTTCTTCGAGGCTTCAGCTGTGTCTCTCTCACCCTGGAAACAATGGCAGCTATGGATTTGAATAGCTCTCTCTCTCTCTCTCTGATGTTTGTCAGAGTGATGAGAACACCTGAAATGACTGTATACCGGCACACAGAACACTGTGCCCTCTTTAGAGAGGTAGTCAAGTGAGATCAAACGCACATTCTTTAGTAGGTAGGTATAAAACACATAGAGCCTGCGCTTATAATCTCCAGGAAGTGTACCACACCCATATTTATAGACATAAGACAAGCACTAAGTTCACGATGGCGCTGGTGGGTAGGGCTGCCGTCTTATTGGCCCTTAACCAATCATGCTATTTGTTTTTTGGCGTTGTTCGTAACTTGTTTTGTACATAATGTTGCTGCTACCGTCTCCTATGACTGAAAAGAGCTTCTAAACATCAGAACTGGGATTGGAGTATTTTATGATAAGCTGTATTCTTCAATGAGTCAGACACGAGGGATATACTGTTGACACCAGACCAGGCCCCGATCCCTGTGATTCCCTGGAGAAGGAAATGACGATTCACAGGCAAAAGATCAAGGTGCCTTGTGAGGACCAGGCGACGAGTGGCTAATCTGCCCTTGCCCTCCGTTCTGCTAGCTAATGTTCAATCGCTATAAAATAAATGGGACGAACTGAAAGTAAGTATATCCTACCAACGGGACATTAAAAACTGTAATATTTTATGCTTCACCGAGTCGTGGATGTTGTATTCGGCGCATGTGACAAATAAAATGTAATTTGATTTGATTTGCTTTGAATTAAGTTGGTCTTTACATATTTGAGTTTTCATTTTTTATGAAAGACTGTACCACCAGGAAATCAGCTCCAAGTGATTTGAATTCAGGAAATCTGTTCTCAAGTATTTCCACACATAATAGAGAGACACGTGATCGTATAGAAATGTCAGCAAGATTTGAAATGATGTTTTAGTCAAATATTATATATGGTTGGGCTTCTTGCGGTCAATTTGCAGTCTACAAATTATTTGTAATTATGTTCCGGCCCCCCGACCAGCTGCTCAAGAAAAAAATCATCCCGCTGCAGAGTCTAGTTGATAATCCCTACTTTACACCCTGAAGGCCCTGAACATTTTCTGCAAAATCCTTTGCATAAACAGTACTTTAGCTACAATACTGTAAATAATCCTAACCCACAGCTGTTTTATCTTGTGTTCCACAACACATTGACTGCAGGGCTCTCTGCCTCCGCTAACACTAATACAAAAGGCAAGCTGGAGTTGGCTGGCTGAAGGCCTTTGGAAACATCTACTGAGTCTTGACCCAGAATTTCTATTGAGCGTGATGCAATTACACAGCCACTTAACTTTTACACCAATGTTCCAGGGGAAAGGTTCAGGAGAAGGGGAATCCAGCTGCTTTCTATAAATATCTGGCCCTCAGTCAACATCCCAGTCAAACCAAGCCTGTGTCCAAATCGTTAAGCAGTGTATGTCAAAGCAGTGTGCTGATACCTGTATTACTTTATCAGAAGCATGTGATCAATGACATCCGAAGCTTCATTTAGTCAAACAACCAACTTTTTGATTTGGTATTGGTTTCAGTAGAAGACAAAAAGGCTATGGCGTGTGGGACATCGTCTATAGTAATTTGGCTGGTCTAAATTCTTTTCACCAGCAGGTGCCACTAGTGTACACTGTGCTGATCAAATCCTTGAGTAATTAACCTATTTGACACAATTGGCTGGAAAGTCCCAATGCTTCAGAAAGCTCTCTTTCTCCATCACTAGTTAATAGTGGACAGAACAAACAGGTTATTTCTGACCCAGCCAGTTGGGTCACTTAGTTAGGTTAATGGCCTGGAGGCATGGTTTTAGTAGGGGCTTGGCTTTCAGATAGTTATTTTTGGCCACCCATGAGAGTAGACGTCACTCCGGTTAATCTGTTTTGTTGCATTGTCAACAAATGTTACGGTTGAGCACTGACACTTTTGTAGCTTCATGTGGTATATACAAGTTGAGTTCCAATGTTTCAATAATTACCACTTTATTATCGTATTTAAATAATGATGTTATTAATTGCATATTCAAATATTGACTTGTAAATCAGAAACAATTCTAAAAATCAACCTGCAATAAAGCATGCTGGGAAATATGATAATGATGAGTGTAGTTTTGGTTTAACACTGGTTACTAACACCAACACCGGGGTTATTTTACACCAATGAGTGTTAATTTAACACCAGCATCAACACTATAAATGTCTCTCTCTCTCTCTCTGGTTTGGTAACAGTCTCTGTTAAATGTTCTCTACACTCTCAGAATCAAGGAACCCTAGAGATCCTCAAGGAACCCCTGGAGTTCCTCAGGGAACCATTGCTAGTCAATGGTTCATATTTGCACATTCAGTTAGTTGAGGGGTTCTTCGAGGAACCTTCAATGTTTCAATGTATCAACATTGAGGTTGAACACTGACAGTTTTGTAGCTACAATGAGGCTAACAGAGGTGTCTGAGCTCTTCAAGAGCCTATGCATATCCCAAAGTTGGAATAGTTACTACTTTATTCCTCTTGCTGCTCTGTAATTATTAGAATAATAAAACGATTTGTAGTGTATGAACTTAACATGATGAACAGGAATTACATTTATGCTAAAGGCAGAAATAACTGTCTGAAAGCCATGCCTCCGGTCTGATAGGCTGCCCCCTCTACAATATATGATCAAAAAGGTAAACATGTGAATCCCTCCCATCACAGGGGTTCTTCTGAGACCATTTTCGGGGGGTTCCTTGATGAGCCCTTTTGAACTGGAAAGGTTGCACCTGTGTGGCAACCCAAAAGGTTCTTCCAGGCGACAGGTAGCCTAGTGGTTAGAGTATTGGGTCAGAAACCAAAATGTTGCTTGTTCAAATACCTGAGGTGCAAGGTGCAAATATGATGATGTGCCCTTGAACAAGGCACTTAACCCTAATTTGCTCCAGGGGTACCGTACTACTATGACCCTGTAAAACAACACATTTCACCTCACCTATCCAGTGTTGCTGCTAGCGCCCCTGGGGGCCAAGGGGCTGGTGGCTGCATGGTGAATTGCAGAGAACAATTTGCAGCCAGAGGAGAACACAGCTCTCCACTGCTCGGTACTTAAGGAGAAGCACTTTGACTAGAGACAGTGATTGTAATAAGTGGGCCTCACTGTCACCTTCTAAAGGACAACAGCACAGACAAACAGAGATATTTCAACCTTGTCCTAGTGTAACTGTAGGAGAGAGTGAGAGAGAGAGAGAACAAGAGAAAGAAAGAGAGAGGAGCAAAGTGTGACACAATATGATTCATATGTAAACCTGCAGAGACATGCTTTTATAAATACAAAGGAGTAATTAAGAAATATGTATTTCGCTATCGCAGAATAATTTTCTCTATTATTCTGTCTATTGTTGAATTTATATTGCAGAGGTGATGGATATGCTTAAGACAATGCTGAGTTTACCTATGAGGTTCGGGTTTGCAAGCAATATCTTAATGCTATGTATGTTTCCAGGCTGTATTCACAACCAGCCGTGATTGGGAGTCCCATAGGGCGGCGTACAATTGGCCCAGCATCATCTGGATTAGGGTTTGGCCGGGGTAGGCCGTCATTGTAAATAAGAATTTGTTCTTAGCTGACTTGCTTAGTTAAATAAAGGTTCAATACAAAATAAAATAAATAAATTCAACATCAAGTGATGAAAACTCTATTCCACTTCAATTCAACCCTGAGACAACCCTCTCTATGGAGCCCTCTACGGAACCCTCTCTGCGGAACCCTCTCTGCGGAACCCTCTCTGCGGAATTCTCATTTATTAATCATAGTCATTCACAGACAGGCCAAAATACCTGTCTGAAACGACATTTAACAGCGTAACTGATACATTAGGCTGTAGTATGGACATATGATTATACTGGATTTGATTCACTTACAGGAACATTGGCGTAGCAGCTGATCAGCTGGTTTTAATCCAGATATTTAACATGGTCTGTCCTATTAGGAGTTGAGCTCTTTATTGACTGCCTGCCAGCACTGACTGGCCTCAATCAATGTTTCCCCAAACTTGGGTTAAACAGAGGTTCCACTTGTCGAAAGCTGTAATATCCCTGTGTGACACTTCCTCAAACAAGACATTTGACACCTCTTGTTCTGTCTCCAGGAAAGAAAAGAGTTTACTTACTATGTATTACTCGCCACTCAGCTTGTAAAACTGTAGAAATAAAAATGGGTTCAACCTAGCCAAGTCTGGAGTTGTCATTCATATCCATTAACCCTGCTCAATGTAACATCAATAGGTTTAGGCTACTACATGATACTCTCATTTTCCCTATACCCATCATGAGGTTGCTACAACCTAGCCTATGAATGAAAGTTTACAACATAGGTGCACACAGGCCGAGAGAAACATTTGAGGTGACAGACAGGGACACATGGACAGACAGTGATACATTCAATACCGCCTTTCACACTCTTGCCTGCATATAGTGTGTAATCCTTAGTCCAATAGTTTCAAACGAGAGTTTTTATTGGACAAATTCAGGTATGTTTATGCCCGTTTGGTTGCATTTGCTTCTGTTTAAGAAACGTTTTTCAACAGAATCGGATGAATGAATACATCACTGATCACGCGTAAATACAATTCACATTCATAGCTGCCAAATTGGATTCCTTCTCGCATCTATGCACTCTCCTCATCTCACCTTTTCCCTTTGCTTGTAGACTTCAATGCACAACACATCAGCTGTATGTGACCAGGCGAAAAAACCTTTCTAAGCCAAACCATATCATAACCGTTACACACAGCCTACATTGTTGTCACCCGCTACAATCATGCAGTGACTTTACAGTGTACAGTCAGTAAGGGTCTGTAGTGACGCCTCTAACACTGAGGTGCAGTGCCTTAGACCGCTGCGCCTCTCGGGAGCTCCTAACTAGCTTTTTATTGCTTCTACATCATTTTGGAATAAATGAATTTGTTCAAAACTGTTCAACTTTCTCTCTCTTTGAGTCAACTACTCACCACATTTCATGCACTGCAGTGCTAGCTAGCTGTATCTTATGCTTTCAGTACTAGATTAATTCTCTGATCCTTTGATTGGGTGGACAACATGTCAGTTCAAGCTGCAAGAGCTCTGATAGGTTGGAGGACATTCTCTGGAAGTTGTCATAATTACTGTGTAAGTCTATGGAAGGGGGTGAGAACCATGAGCCTCCTACATTTTGTATTGAAGTCAATGTACCCAGAGGATGACAGAAGATAGCTGTCCTCTGGCTACACCATGGTGCTTCCCTACAGAGTGCTGTTGAGGCTACTATAGACCTTCATTGCAAAACAGTGTGTTTTAATCAATTATTTGGTGACGTGATTATATTTAGTGTAGTTTTATCTTAAAATGATAACTTTTTAAATGTTTTACAATAAAACAATTATAAAATTCACTGATGAGGATGGTCACCCCCTTCCTCCTCTGAGGAGCCTTCACTGGAGGGCACATGATTACAGACATTTATTCAGCCATAGCATACAGTAAGCATTATTTTCCACAATTTCATTGGCAACAATATTTGAATGCTCTAATCCAACATATTCCATGTGGGAGGAGATATACTTTCTCCAGCAGCATAGAGAATGTGAAAAATCGGTCGATGTGCCTTTGAACAAGGCACATCGATTATGGCTGACCCTGTAATACAACACATTACATTGCACCTAGGTGACAATAAAAATATATATTATATTCATGTCACGGGCAGGACCTGAACCCTGTTTTCCCACAGGACAAAACAACTTCTTAACCATTTTACCAAGAGAAAATTCCCTGTTGGGCTGAAGGTGCAGTGATTTTAAAGTCGCAGGTACTGCATCATGAAACCGTAAGCCTGACTCACGTCCGCTACAAAAATATAACTAATATTGCTGCTACCGTATTCTATATGCAATCCCTATTTAAGTGGATGCTTACTCATAGCATTGATGCTTATAAGGCAGACTTGATTTTTATTGGGACAGTTTCTCACAGCAGGAAATGTATCCTGCAGCAAAAGGAAATGTGCATTATTGTATGGATTATAATTAATGGAAATGTGTATAGGGGTCGATGCATTTTTTTTGTTAGCGCAAATCAAGTCTGACAATTTAAAATAAAAATTACTAACTTTTGAAGCATTTTAAACCACCTTTCAGTTCTCAATGTCATTCAATTCAGCATTGAAAAAGGTTCAAGTTTAAATTTGCTCCACCTGAGTCAGTGTAAACACAGGTCAGAGACCACTATAACACACCAAATGCGTTTGATGGATCATGTTCGTGTTATTCTGTCTCTTAAAGGGAAAGTAATCCAAAACGTATTGAAAGTAATCCGATTACGTTACGTAGTTTGGGAGTGATGTTACTGATTACAATTTTGGACAGGTCACACGTAACTGTAATAGATTACATTTAGAAAGTAACTTACCAACCCTGTATAAGGTAAAATAAGGCTTTTAAAGTTTGTGACTGTGATGTGGAGAATTAGGCTACAGCAACACAAGTCGGGAAGTCAAATATCATATAGCCTATACTGAATGTTCATCATATGAAGTGCATGACAGCAAAGAATAGCAGGAACAAAGATGCTCCAGTTGTTAAATTGTAACCACTGTTGTTACGATATTAAAGCAGTATGGTGCAACACGTTGCATTTGGACACTCCTACTATAAAGCCACATGTTTTAAGTCGATGCAGCTTCACGGAAGAGACTATCTTACAAGAAAACAAACGCAGATGAACTGAAACTGTACATTAAGTCCGTATTGATGAAGAATAACGCGTATTCAATTATGGCCAATGTAGGCTATATGCCTCTACAATAACAGCGCACATTTATTGTCTGACTTGTGGGCTACAGTGTTGCACATTTGTGCTGCAACAGTTGGCCACTTACATAAAGCGATGTGGCTGCTATTCTTACAATATCATATCACCCCGAGTTCCTATCGATTCCCTCCCTCGCAGTCTATTGTAATATTCCCAGCAGTCTATTGACTAACTGTAGTACATTGTTTGGAAGCTTCCCTTTAAATTGCACGTACCTGATATTCCTCCGCCGATCACAATAACGTCGTATGTGTTCGGTGCTGTCATGGTGTTGTTTTTGCCGGTCTCTCTCTTTCTCTCTCTGTACGTCCGCTGCCTGCGGTTCGCTCGCCTCGCTCGGTGCTGGACGCCAGGCGAACAGAGGATCGCATCTGTATTAAAAGCGGGGGAGACAGGCCCACTTGAGTCGACTCCGCCTACGGGTTGCAGCCTAGCCGACTCTGCATGATTTTATTCTGATGTCAGGGGAGAGAGAGGGACCACACATGCTCTTTGTCCTAGAACGACACCTGCTCCAATTGGCTAGACCTACTGTAGTATATAATTTGGACATTATATATTGAGATAAGCTAGTGTGATTGCACGCTTAGTAGCAAGGTGTTGTTTTGCAATCCTGCACATGTAGCCACTAATCCTGTAAAACAAGATTACAGTTACAGTATGCATGATACAGTATCAGGTGTTGACGTGTTGCAGTATCAAGTTATGGAGGGTCAGTTTAAAGTTTTTCACTTGTGACCAGACATTGGTCAATGGTCATTATAGAAAGGCTAACATTATATATGAGTTATTATGCATGGAAATGTCATGACTAGTCTTCATGACTGAACATGATAGCAATTAGATAGCAAAGCATGAGCTAAATTACACCGTTAAGTTACATGTGATACATTTATTAGTTGTTATTCATACTGTAAACCATAGGCTATATAGGCCTAAGTCTGTCTGTATAAATATATTTACAATTTGGATTTAGTCATTTATGTTGCCCCCTTCTGGAAATATTTGGTCATCAAAACACGGAATAAATGGCCTTTTTCACTCTCTGATTATGAGCCTTTTACACTGCCATGGGTTCCAAAACAACCTCCGGCTAACTGAGCCCCTTTCTCTAGCCATGGCCCAGCCCTTTCTCGAGCCCTGGCCCATCCCTTCTCTAGCCCTGGCCCAGCCCTTTCTCAAGCCCTGGCCCAGCCCTTTCTCTAGCCCTGGCCCAGCCCTGGCCGAGCCCTTGCTCTAGCCCTGGCCAAGCCCTTTCTCGAGCCCTGGCTCAGCCCTGGCCCAGCCCTTTCTCTCGCCCTGGCCCAGCCCTTTCTCTAGCCCTGGCCCAGCCCTGGCCTAGCCCTTTCTCTAGCCCTGGCCAAGCCCTTTCTCTAGCCCTGGCCCAGCCCTTTCTCTAGCCCTGGCTCAGCCCTGGCCTAGCCCTTTCATTATCTCTGGCCCAGCCCTTTCTCCAGCCCGAGCCCAGCCCTTCTCTAGCCCTGGCCCAGCCCTTTCTCCAGCCCTGGCCCAGCCCTTTCTCTAAACCTGGCCTAGCCCTTTCTCTAGCCCTTGCCCAGCCCTTTCTCTAGCCCTGGCCCAGCCCTTTCTTCAACCCTGGCCCAGCCCTTTCTCCAGCCCTGGCCAAGCCCTTTCTCTAAACCTGGCCCAGGCCTGTCTCCAGCCCTGGCCCAGCCCTTTCTCTAGCCCTGGCCCAGCCCTTTCTCCAGCCCTGGCCCAGCCCTTTCTCTAGCCCTGGCCCAGGCCTGTCTCCAGCCCTGGCCCAGCCCTTTCTCTAGCCCTGGCCCAGCCCTTTCTTTTGGCCCAGCCCTTTCTCTAGCCCTGGCCCAGCCCTTTCTCTAGCCCTGGCCCAGCCCTTTCTCTATCTCTGGCCCAGCCCTTTCTCCAGCCCTGGCCCATCCCTTTCTCTAAACCTGGCCCAGGCCTGTCTCCAGCCCTGGCCCAGCCCTTTCTCTAGCCCTGGCCCAGCCCCTTCTCTAGCCCTGGCCCAGCCCTTTCTCCAGCCCTGGCCCAGTCCTTTCTCGAGCCCTGGCCCAGCCAATTCTCTAGCCCTGGCCCAGCCCTTTCTCCAGCCCTGGCCCAGTCCTTTCTCGGCCCAGCCCTGGCCCAGCCAGCCCTGGCCCATTTTCTCTCCCTGGCCCAGCCCTGGCCCAGCCCTTTCTCCAGCCCTGGCCCAGTCCTTTCTCGAGCCCTGGCCCAGCCAAGCCCTCTCTGGAGCCCTGGCCCAGCCCTGGACCAGCCCTTTCTCCAGCCCTGGCCCAGCCCTTTCTCTAAACCTGGCCCAGCCCTTTCTCCAGCCCTGGCCCAGCCCTTTCTCTAAACCTGGCCTAGCCCTTTCTCCAGCCCTGGCCCAGCCCTTTCTCTAGCCCTGGCCCAGCCCTTTCTCTAGCCCTGGCCCAGCCCTTTCTCTATCTCTGGACCAGCCCTTTCTCCAGCCCTGGCCCTGCCCTTTCTCCAGCCCTGGCCCAGTCCTTTCTCGAGCCCTGGCCCAGCCAGCCCTGGCCCATTCTCTAGCCCTGGCCCAGCCCTGGACCAGCCCTTTCTCCAGCCCTGGCCCAGCCCTTTCTCTAGCCCTGGCCCAGCCCTTTCTCCAGCCCTGGCCCAGCCCTTTCTCCAGCCCTGGCCCAGCCCTTTCTCTATCTCTGGCCCAGCCCTTTCTCCAGCCCTGGCCCTGCCCTTTCTCCAGCCCTGGCCCAGTCCTTTCTCGAGCCCTGGCCCAGCCAATTCTCTAGCCCTGGCCCAGCCCTGGACCAGCCCTTTCTCCAGCCCTGGCCCAGCCCTTTCTCTAAACCTGGCCCAGCCCTTTCTCTAGCCCTGGCCCAGCCCTTTCTCCAGCCCTGGCCCAGCCCTTTCTCTAGCCCTGGCCCAGCCCTTTCTCCAGCCCTGGACCAGCCCTTTCTCTAAACCTGGCCCAGCCCTTTCTCCAGCCCTGGCCCAGCCCTTTCTCTAAACCTGGCCCAGCCCTTTCTCCAGCCCTGGCCCAGCCCTTTCTCTAGCCCTGGCCCAGCCCTTTCTCCAGCCTTGGACCAGCCCTTTCTCTAAACCTGGCCCAGTCCTTTCTCCAGCCCTGGCCCAGCCCTTTCTCTAAACCTGGCCCAGCCCTTTGGCCCAGCCCTTTCTCCAGCCCTGGCCCAGCCCTTTCTCTAGCCCTGGCCCAGCCCTTTCTCTAGCCCTGGCCCAGCCCTTTCTCTAGCCCTGGCCCATCCCTTTCTCTAGCCTTGGCCCATCCCTTTCTCCAGACCTGGCCCAGCCCTTTCTCTAGCCCTGGCCCAGCCCTTTCTCTAGCCCTGGCCCATCCCTTTCACCACCCTGGCCCAGCCCTTTCTCCAGCCCTGGCCCAGCCCTTTCTCCAGGCCTTTCTCCAGCTCTTTCTCTAATCCTGGCCCAGCCCTTTTCTCTAGCCCTGGCCCAGCCCTTTCTCTATCTCTGGCTCAGCCCTTTCTCCAGCCCTGGCCCAGCCCTTTCTCCAGCCCTGGCCCAGCCCTTTCTCTAAACCTGGCCCAGCCCTTTCTCTAGCCCTGGCCCAGCCTTTTCTCTAGCTCTGGCCCAGCCCTTTCTCTAGCCCTGGCCTAGCCCTTTCTCTAGCCCTGGCCCAGCCCTTTCTCTAGCCCTGGCCCAGCCCTTTCTCTAGCTCTGGCCCAGCCCTTTCTCTAGCCCTGACCCAGCCCCTTCTCTTGCTCTGGCCCAGCCCTGGCCCTTTCTCTAGCCCTGGACCCTCAGTGACTGTAGATCTCTTGGGTAACTTGTGGAGGTGTCTGGGGACCTTGACCTACTGCTATACTAGCCTTTCATGGGGGATAACAATGAGCATGTTGTGCAGTATAGAGCAGTCTAGTGTAGAATATAGAGAGTGCGTAGGCAGAGATCTGTGTCCTTAGCGAGTGTCCAGTACAGTGTAGTATATGATCCATAATGGGTATATTGTGGTTAATCATATAATCTGAGATAGATCCCACATGGTTTAAGCTAGTAAAGTGCCATGCTGCACAGCAAATTCTCCAGTGTTAGACATTGAAAGAGTGGGATCATATACACACTGGAACCAGTGTTAACACTTTGTATTCAGGATAACATTTTTTGCAATATTACTTTAGTGCCTTGTTGAAAACAGGATGCACGTTTTGGAATGTTTTCACTCTGTCAATTAAGTTAGTATTGTGGAGTAACTACAATGTTGTTGATCCATCCTAATTTTTCTCTTGTACAGTCATTAAACTCTGTAACTGTTTTAAAGTCACCATTGGCCTCATGGTTAAATCACTGAGCAGTTTCCTTCCTCTCCGGCATCTGAGTTAGGAAGGACGCCTGTGTCTTCGTAGTAACTGGGTGTATTCATACACCATCGAAAGTGTAATGAATAACTTCACCATGCTCAAAGGGTATTCAATGTCTGCTTTTTTTTGTATTTGTACCCATCTACCAATAGGTGCCTTTCTTTGCGAGGCATTGGAAAACCTCCCTGGTCTTTGTGGCTGCATCTGTCTTTGACATTCACTGCTCAACTGAGGGACCTTGCCTTCCAGTATGGTGGGGTACAAAGATGAGTTAGTCATTCAAAAATCATGTTAAACGCTGTTATTGCACACAGAGTGAGTCCATGGAACTTATGTGGCTTGTTAAGCACATTTTTACTCCTGAACTTATTTAGGGTTGCCATAAAAAAGGAGTTGAATACTTATTGACTCAATACCTTTTTTTTTATTCTTTAAAAAAAACTAAAGTTAGTATTTTTTTTCACAAACAATGTAACATCGGGAGAGTGATGGGTGTGGAGTTGGACGCAGAGAGCAGCAGGTAGATGGGAAAAAAAGCTTCCGTGTCCTCAAGCACAGTAACAGGTAGAAACATGGGTGAAGCCCAAAACACAGGCGCAACAAACCCAAAACCACTGTTACCAAAATACCGGACAGCGAAAACCAAAAGTACACAAACACCACTTAGGTAAAATGAGCATAAGCCCGCACAAACACCAGCGGGCTAAACTAACTTAAATAACACCCATCCCAAAACCCCAACAAGGAACAGGTGAAAACAATTCGGTGGCAGCCAGTAGACTGGCGACGACGACCGCCAAGCGCCACCCGAACAGGAAGGGAAGCCACATTCGGTGGTATTCGTGACAGAACCCCCCCCCGACGCGCAGGTCCCGCGGCCAAGGGGACAACCCGGGGGGCGAGGCGCAGGGCGATCCGGATGGAGGCGATGGAACTCCCTTAGCATAGTGGGATCCAATATATACCCCACCGGGTCCCAGCACCTCTCCTCCGGCCCGTACTCATCCCAGTCCACGGGGCACTGCAGGCCCCTCACCCGGCATCTCGAGTCCAGAATGGCCCGTATCGTGTACGCCGGGGACCCCTCGATGTCCAGAGGGGGCGGAGGGACCTCCGGAACCTCACCTTCCTGCATGGGACCAGCTACCACCGGCCTGAGGAGAGACACAACACAACACCTGGCAATACGACCGCAGAAACCTACCCACTTCCTGGTTCACTCTCTCCACCTGCCCATTACTCTCCGGGTGATACCCAGAGGTCAGGCTGACCGAGACCCCCAGGCGCTCCATAAACGCCTTCCGTACTCGGGACGTAAACTGGGGACCTCGATCAGAAACAATATCCTCGGGCACCCCGTAGTGCCGAAAGACATGGGTGAACAGTGCTTCCGCAGTCTGTAGGGCCTGCGGGGCAACAGGATAAGACGGCAGGACTTTGAGAACCGATCCACAACGGCCAGCATAGTCGTGTTCCCCGGAGATAGGGGAAGATCCGTAAGAAAATCCACTGATAGATGGGACCACGGCCATTGTGGAACAGGGAGGGGTTGTAATTTCCCTCGTGGCAAGTGCCTAGGAGCCTTACTCTGGGCGCACACCAAACAGGAGGAGACATAGAAGCGCACGTCTCTCAACAAGGTAGGCCACCAGTACTTTCCTCTAAGACCTCGCACCGTCCTGGAAATACCCGGGTGACCTGACGAGGGTAGACTATGAGCCCACCGAATCAATTGATCACGAACAGTGAACGGCACGTACCTACGACCCTCCGGGTACTGTGGAGGCACAGGTTCCTCCCTTAGTGCCCGCTCGATGTCCGCGTCCACCTCCCATACTATCGGTGCTACCAGCTTGGCAGCCGGAATGATGGGAGTAGGATCGATGGACCGGTCATCAGTGTTGTATAGGCGGGACAGCGTGTCGGCCTTAGTATTGAGGGAACCTGATCGATAAGAGATCATAAAACGAAATTGGGTGAAATACATGGCCCACCTTGCCTGACGAGTATTCAGTCTCCTAGCTGATCGGATATACTCCAGGTTACTGTGGTCAGTCCAGATGAGGAAAGGGTGCTTAGCCCCCTCAAGCCAGTGTCTCCACACCTTCAGGGCCTTAACCATGGCCAACAGCTCCCTATCCCCCACATCATAATTGCACTCCGCTGGCCCGAGCTTCTTTGAAGAAAAAGCACAGGTGCGGAGGTTCGGTGGCGTACCTGAGCGCTGGGAGAGCCCCGCTCAACCCCAGCCTCGGATGTGTCCACCTCTACTATGAACGCCAAAGAAGGGTCCGGATGCGCCAACACTGGCGCGTCGGTGAACAGCGCCTTCAAATGACGGAAAGCTCCGTCCGCCTCTGCTGACCACTGCAAAAGCACCGGCCACCCCTTCAGCAGTGAGGTAATAGGAGCCGCTACTTGACCAAAGCCCCGGATAAACCTCCGGTAGTAATTGACAAACCCTAAGAATCGCTGCACCTCCTTTACCGTGGTCGGAGTCGGCCAATTACGCACAGCCTTGACGCGGTCACCCTCCATTACCACCCCCGAGGTGGAAATGCGATAACCCAGGAAGGAAACGGCTCGTTTGGAAAACTCACATTTCTCCCCCTTTCACGTACAGGTCATGCTCCAGCAGTCGCCCAAGAACCTTGCGCACCAGAGACACATGTGCGGCGCGCGTAGCGGAGTAGATCAAGATGTCGTCAATATACACCACTACACCCTGTCCGTGCAGGTCTCTGAGAATCTCATCAACAAAGGATTGAAAGATGGCTGGAGCATTCTTTAACCCGTACGGCATGACGAGGTACTCATAATGGCCAGATGTGGTACTAAATGCGGTTTTCCACTCATCCCCCTCCCGAATACACACCAGATTATACGTGCTCCTGAGGTCCAGTTTCGTGAAATGATTCCACCGCCGTAGCGATGAGAGGTAGTGGGTAACTAAAACCCACAGTGATGGAATTTAGACCTCGATAATCAATACACGGACACAAACCATCCTCCTTTTTCTTCACGGGTGACATGGAGGGCCGAATGTACCCCTGTCCCAGGGCTTCCGTGACATATGTCTCCATAGCCAACGTCTCCTCCTGGGACAAAGGATACACGTGACTCCTGGGTAGTGCAGCGTTTACCTGGAGGTTTATCACGCAATCCCCCTGTCGATGGAGTGGTAATAGGGTCACCTTCTTCTTACTGAAGGCGATAGCCAAATCGTCATACTCAGCAAGAATGCGCACGGTGGAAACCTGGTCTGGACTCTCCACCGTTGTCGCACCGATGGAAACTCCTAAACACCTGCCTGAACACTCACCAGACCACCCCTGGAGAGCTCCCTGTCTCCACGTAATCCTAGGATTGTGAATAGCCAGCCAGGGAATCCCCAGCACCACTGGAAACGCAGGTGAATCAATAAGGAACAGACTAATCCGCTCCTTATGATTCCCCCGCGTAATCATCTCCAGAGGAATCGTGGCCTCCCAGACCAGCTCTGACCCTAACAGTCGACTATCTAAGGAGTGCACGGGGAAGGGGGTGTCTACCTTAACTAACGGAATCCTCAACCTCTGGGCGGGTCCGCGATCTATAAAATTCCCCGCTGTGCCTGAATCGACTAGCGCCTTATGCTGGAGAGAGGGGAAAAACTTCAGGAAACAAATGAACAAAAACATGTGACCAACAGGAAGCTCTGGGAGAGTGTGGTGCTGACTCACCTGGGGTGACCGAGGAGTGTTCTGCCTGCCCTCTCGACTCCCAGATGGACTCCTCCAGCACCGACCGGAAGTGTGCCCTCTCCGGCCACAGTGGGTACTGAAGGAGCCTCCTCCTCCGGTCTCCCTAGATGCAGCCCCTCCTAGCTCCATCGGGATGGGAGCGGGGGGGCCAGGAGGTGGAACTGACAGGACCCTTTCAGAACATCTGCGAGCAGCCAGCAGAAGGTCTAACCGGATTGACAAGCTGAGCGTAGGGTCCCGACACGCCAGCTCCCTGCGGACGTCCTCTCTTAGGCTACACCTGTAATGGTCTATCATGGCGAAGTCGCGAAGTCCTGCGTGCTCCTCTTCCCCTGCCGGAGATGGAACAACCTCTCACCCGCCGCTCGGCCCTCCGGAGGATGATCAAACACGGCCCGGAAACGGCGGGTGAACGCCGGGTAGTGGCCCTTCGCTGAGTCGGGCCCGTTCCAGACGGCATTGGCCCACTCCAGGGTTCTACCCGTCAGGCAGGAGAGGAGGACACTCACGCTCTCGTCCTCCAAGGGAGCCGGCCGGACGGTGGCCAGGTAGAGATCTATTTGTAGCAGGAATCCCTGGCACCCCGCCGCCGCTCCATCTTACTCCCTCGGAGGGTGTGATGCGCAGAGCGCTGGCACCGGATCCCGCTGGAGGAGATGGTAGAGTTGCTGGTGGGAGGGTAGGTGGGGTAGTAGGAAGACCACTCCTCTCCCAACGGTCTATCCTCTCCATCATTTGATCTATCGCTGATCCGATGCGATGGAGGATGGACGTATGATGAAGGACTCCATCGTGGGGAGAGGGGTGGTCGCTGCTCCTGCTGACTCCATATAGTGGTGCGGGCTTCTGTAACGACGGGAGAGTGATGGGTGTGGAGTTGGACGCAGAGAGCAGAGGGTAGACGGGGAAAAAACGCTTTAATGTCCTCAAGCACAGTAACAGGTAGAAACATGGGTGAAGCCCAAAACACAGGCGCAACAAACCCAAAACCACTGTTACCAAAATACCGGACAGCGAAAACCAAAAGTACACAAACACCGATAGGACTATATAAGAGTATAAACAGAACTCTCCCCTGTAAGTCTATATAACAAGAGTTTCAACAGACCTCTCCCCTGTAAGACTGTGGCAGAGTATCAACAGACCTCTCCCCTGTAGGACTATATAACAGAGTATCAACAGACCTCTCCCCTTTAGGACTATATGACAGAGTATCAACAGACCTCTCCCCTGTACAACTATATAACAGAGTATCAACAGACCTCTCTCTTGTAGGACTATATAACAGAGTATCAACAGACCTCTCCCCTTTAGGACTATATGACAGAGTATCAACAGACCTCTCCCCTGTAGGACTATATAACAGAGTATCAACAGACCGCTCCCCTGTAGGACTATATGACAGAGTATCAACAGACCTCTCCCCTGTACAACTATATAACAGAGTATCAACAGACCTCTCTCTTGTAGGACTATATAACAGAGTATCAACAGACCTCTCCCCTTTAGGACTATATGACAGAGTATCAACATACCTCTCCCCTGTAGGACTATATAACAGAGTATCAACAGACCTCTCCCCTGTAGGACTATGTGACAGAGTATCAACAGACCTCTCCCCTGTAGGACTATATAACAGAGTATCAACAGACCTCTCCCCTGTAGGACTATATAACAGAGTATCAACAGACCTCTCCCCTGTAAGACTGTGACAGAGTATCAACAGACCTCTCCCCTGTAGGACTATATAACAGAGTATCAACAGACCTCTCCCCTGTAAGACTGTGACAGAGTATCAACAGACCTCTCTCTTGTAGGACTATATAACAGAGTATCAACAGACCTCTCCCCAGTAGGACTATATAACAGAGTATCAACAGACCTCTCCCCTGTAAGACTGTGACAGAGTATCAACAGACCTCTCCCCTGTAGGACTATATAACAGAGTATCAACAGACCTCTCCCCTGTAGGACTATATAACAGAGTATCAACAGACCTCTCCCCTGTAGGACTATATAACAGAGTATCAACAGACCTCTCCCCTGTAGGACTATATAACAGAGTATCAACAGACCTCTCCCCTGTAGGACTATATAACAGAGTATCAACAGACCTCTCCCCTGTAGGACTATATAACAGAGTATCAACAGACCTCTCCCCTGTAGGACTATATAACAGAGTATCAACAGACCTCTCCCCTGTAAGACTATATAACAGAGTATCAACAGACCTCTCCCCTGTAAGACTATATAACAGAGTATCAACAGACCTCTCCCCTGTAAGACTATATAACAGAGTATCAACAGACCTCTCCCCTGTAGGACTATATAACAGAGTATCAACAGACCTCTCCCCTGTAGGACTATATAACAGAGTATCAACAGACCTCTCCCCTGTAAGACTGTGGCAGAGTATCAACAGACCTCTCCCCTGTACAACTATATGACAGAGTATCAACAGATCTCTCCCCTGTACAACTATATGACAGAGATTCAACAGACCTTTCCCCTGTACAACTATATGACAGAGTATCAACAGACCTCTCCCCTGTACAACTATATAACAGAGTATCAACAGACCTCTCTCTTGTAGGACTATATAACAGAGTATCAACAGACCTCTCCCCTTTAGGACTATATGACAGAGTATCAACAGACCTCTCCCCTGTAGGACTATATAACAGAGTATCAACAGACCTCTCCCCTGTAGGACTATGTGACAGAGTATCAACAGACCTCTCCCCTGTAGGACTATATAACAGAGTATCAACAGACCTCTCCCCTGTAGGACTATATAACAGAGTATCAACAGACCTCTCCCCTGTAAGACTGTGACAGAGTATCAACAGACCTCTCCCCTGTAGGACTATATAACAGAGTATCAACAGACCTCTCCCCTGTAAGACTGTGACAGAGTATCAACAGACCTCTCTCTTGTAGGACTATATAACAGGGTATCAACAGACCTCTCCCCTGTAGGACTATATAACAGAGTATCAACAGACCTCTCCCCTGTAAGACTGTGACAGAGTATCAACAGACCTCTCCCCTGTAGGACTATATAACAGAGTATCAACAGACCTCTCCCCTGTAGGACTATATAACAGAGTATCAACAGACCTCTCCCCTGTAGGACTATATAAAAGAGTATCAACAGACCTCTCCCCTGTAGGACTATATAACAGAGTATCAACAGACCTCTCCCCTGTAAGACTGTGACAGAGTATCAACAGACCTCTCCCCTGTAGACTATATAACAGAGTATCAACAGACCTCTCCCCTGTAGGACTATATAACAGAGTATCAACAGACCTCTCCCCTGTAGGACTATATAACAGAGTATCAACAGACCTTTCCCCTGTAAGACTGTGACAGAGTATCAACAGACCTCTCCCCTGTAGGACTATATAACAGAGTATCAACAGACCTCTCCCCTGTAGGACTATATAACAGAGTATCAACAGACCTCTCCCCTGTAGGACTATATAACAGACTATCAACAGACCTCTCCCCTTTAGGACTATATAACAGAGTATCAACAGACCTCTCCCCTGTAAGACTATATAACAGAGTATCAACAGACCTCTCCCCTGTAAGACTATATAACAGAGTATCAACAGACCTCTCCCCTGTAGGACTATATAACAGAGTATCAACAGACCTCTCCCCTGTAGGACTATATAACAGAGTATCAACAGACCTCTCCCCTGTAAGACTGTGGCAGAGTTTCAACAGACCTCTCCCCTGTACAACTATATAACAGAGTATCAACAGACCTCTCCCCTGTAAGACTGTGGCAGAGTATCAACAGACCTCTCCCCTGTACAGCTATATGACAGAGTATCAACATACCTCTCCCCGGTCAGACTGTGACAGAGTATCAACAGACCTCTCCCCTGTAAGACTGTGACAGCGTATCAACAGACCTCTCCCCTTTAGGACTATATAACAGAGTATCAACAGACCTCTCCCCTGTAGGACTATATAACAGAGTATCAACAGACCTCTCCCCTGTAAGACTGTGACAGAGTATCAACAGACCTCTCCCCTTTAGGACTATATAACAGAGTATCAACAGACCTCTCCCCTGTAGGACTATATAACAGAGTATCAACAGACCTCTCCCCTGTAAGACTGTGACAGCGTATCAACAGACCTCTCCCCTTTAGGACTATATAACAGAGTATCAACAGACCTCTCCCCTGTAGGACTATATAACAGAGTATCAACAGACCTCTCCCCTGTAAGACTGTGACAGAGTATCAACAGACCTCTCCCCTGTAGGACTATATAACAGAGTATCAACAGACCTCTCCCCTGTAGGACTATATAACAGAGTATCAACAGACCTCTCCCCTGTAGGACTATATAACAGAGTATCAACAGACCTTTCCCCTGTAAGACTGTGACAGAGTATCAACAGACCTCTCCCCTGTAGGACTATATAACAGAGCATCAACAGACCCCTCCCCTGTAGGACTATATAACAGAGTATCAACAGACCTCTCCCCTTTAGGACTATATAACAGAGTATCAACAGACCTCTCCCCTGTAGGACTATATAACAGAGTATCAACAGACCTCTCCCCTGTAGGACTATATAACAGAGTATCAACAGACCTCTCCCCTGTAAGACTATATAACAGAGTATCAACAGACCTCTCCCCTGTAGGACTATATAACAGAGTATCAACAGACCTCTCCCCTGTAAGACTATATAACAGAGTATCAACAGACCTCTCCCCTGTAAGACTATATAACAGAGTATCAACAGACCTCTCCCCTGTAGGACTATATAACAGAGTATCAACAGACCTCTCCCCTGTAGGACTATATAACAGAGTATCAACAGACCTCTCTCTTGTAGGACTATATAACAGAACTCCCCCACAAAACGTTTTTAGTTGTTTTGTCATATTGTTTAACATAACGGTCTGGAATATTCATAGGTAACATTGCAGAGATATGTTTAAATTATGGGACCATAACCATTTTAATCATGTTGATCTTTCCCCATAAAGAAAGTTTGATATTTTCCCATTTTTCTAAATTGGTCTTAATCTTGACTCGTCGTGGCTAAAAATGTTGTCCCATCACTTCCTCCAAATTTGAGCTCAACTTAATACCCGCATTTTTCATCCCAGTTGTAACCCATTTGACATTAAATGGGGTAACATTTCCAGAGTACATATGGCATTATTTGGCATTGTTTCCGACTCATCCCATTGTATTTTGTAACCTGACATACTAGAATATGATTCAAAACAAGTAAGTAATCATGGTACAGACTGAAGAGAATCAGAGACCAGCAGTAGAATATCATCTGCATACTTAAGCAGCTTCTGTTTTTTTCCTCCTCCATGTCACCCCTTATTTCTGTATCTGTTCTTATCATTGATGCAAGAGGCTCTAAAACTATGGTAAACAGCAGAGGGGAGAGCGAGCCACCCTGCTTTCTGCCTCTAGAAAGACAAAAAAAGGAGACATCGTAAGTACTGCTGCTTTAGGATTGGAATAGAGGACCCCTATCCATATACAAATGTCAGGCCCAAAACATTTTTCTAGGGTTCTAAAGAAAAAAGCCCACTCAACCCTATTAAATGCCTTCTCAGCATCATATTATCAGTTGAGGTCCTGTTCTTAATAAATCCTACTTGGTCAATATGTATAATATTAGGTAGTTCCTTCTCTAAGCATATTGCAAGGCTCTTAGTAAGAATCTTACAATCCACATTGAGGCTGATAATTCTAAAATTCCCAGGTTCTGTAGTATTTCAATCCTTTTTAGGATATCAAAGCCTCATTAAAGGTGTTCGGAAGGGATCCATTTTTAAATGCCTCCTGGTAAACCACTGTCAAATCAAATAAAACTGTATTGGTCACATACACATGGTTAGCAGATGATAATGTGAGTGTAGCTGTCACGACTTCTGCCGAAGTCGTTGCCTCTCCTTGTTCGGGCGGTGCTCGGCATTCGACGTCACCGGTCTTCTAGCCATCATTGATCCTTTTTTCATTTTCCATTGGTTTTGTCTTGTCTTCCCACACACCTGTTTTCTATCCCATTCATTACCTGTTGTGTATTTAACCCTCTGTTTCCCCTCATGTCTTTGTCAGAGATTGTTTTATTGTCAGTATAGTGTGATTGTTGTATAGGTGCGCGTCGGGTCCTCGTACCCATGTTTGGTTTGTTTGTACATTTATTGTTATGGAGCATACTCTTGGAACTTTATTAAAAGACTCCATTTTACACTCAGTTTGACTCTCCTGCGCCTGACTTCCCTGCCACCTATTACACCTATGCATGACAGTAGCGAAATACTTGTGCTTCTAGTTCTGACAGTGCAGCAATATCTAACAAGTAATCTAACAATTCCACAACTACCTAATACACCCACATCTAAGTAAAGGGATAGAATAAGAATAAGTACATATAAATAAATGGATGAGCAATGACTGAGTGGCATAGGCAGATGCAATAGAATACAGTATATACTGTACATATGAGATGAGTAATGCAAGATATGTAAACATTATTAAAGTGTCATTATTAAAGTAACTAATGATCCATTTATTAAAGTGGCCAATGATTTTGAGTCTGTATGTAGGCAGCAGCCTCTCTGTGTCAGTGATGGCTGTTTAACAGCCTGATGGCCTTGAGATAGAAGCTGTTTTTCAGTCTCTCGGTCCCAGCTTTGATGCACCTATACTGACCTCACCTTCTGGATGGTAGCAGAGTGAACAGGCAGTGGCTCGGGTGGTTGTTGTCCTTGATGATCTTTTTGGCCTTCCTGTGACATCGGTTGCTGTAGGTGTCCTGGTGGGCAGGCAGTGTGCCCCCGGTGATGTGTTAGGCAGACTGTACCACCCCCTGGAGAGCCCTGCGGTTGCGGGTGGTGCAGCTGCCATACCAGGCGGTGATACAGCCCGAGAGGATGCTCTTACTTGTGCATCTGTAAAAGTTTGTGAGGGTTTTAGGTGACAAGACACATTTCTTCAGCCTCCTGAGGTTGAAGAGGCGCTGTTGCGCTGTTGCGCATTCTTCATCACACTGTCTGTGTGGGTGAACCATTTCAGTTTGTCCGTGATGTGTACACAGAGGAACTTAAAACTTTCCAACTTCTCCACTGATGTCCCGTTGATGTGGATAGTGGGGTGCTCCCTCTGTGGTTTCCTGAAGTCCATGATCATCTGCTTTGTTTTTTTGACGTTGAGTGAGAAGTTGCTTTCCTGACAGCACAATCCGAGTGCCCTCACCTCCTCCCTCTAGGCCGTCTCGTCGTTGTTGGTAATCAAGCCTACCACTGTAGTGTCGTCTGTAAACTTGGTGATTGACTTGGAGGCGTGCATGGCCACACGGTCATGGGTGAACAGGGTGAACAGGAGAGGGCTGAGCACGCACCCTTGTGGGGCCCCAGTGTTGAGGATCAGCGAAATGAAGATGTTGTTTCCTACATTCACCATCTGGGGGCGGCCCGTCAGAAAGTCCAGGACCCAATTGCATAGTGTGGGGTTGAGACCCTGAAGCTTAATGATGAGCTTGGAGGGTACTATGGTGTTGAATGCTGAGCTGTAGTCGATTGAACATCATTCTTACATATTCCTCTTGGCGAGATGGGATAGGGCAGTATGCAGTAAGCAGTATGATGGTGATTGCATCGTCTGTGGACCTATTGGGGCGGTATGCAAATTGAAGTGGGTCTAGGGTGGGAGGTGGAGGTGAAATGATTCTTGATTATTCTCTCAAATGATGACAGAAGTGAGTGCTACGGGGCAATAGTCATTTAGTTCAGTGATCTTTCCTTCTTGGGTACAGGAACAATGGTGGTTATCTTGAGGCATGTGGAGACAGCAGACTGGGATAGGGAGAGATTGAATATGTCCTTAAACACACCAGCCAGCTGGTCTGCACATGCTCTGAGGACGCGGCTAGGGTTGCCGTCTGGGCCGGCGGCCTTGCGAGGGTTAACACTTTTAAATGTCTTACTCACGTCGGCCATGGAGAAGGAGGGGGGCGAAGTCCTTGGTAGCGGGCCGCGTTGGTGGCACTGTATTATCCTCAAAGCGTGCAAAGAAGGTGTTTAGTTTGTCTGGAAACGAGACGTCACGGACGTCGTGGCTGGTTTTCTTTGTGTAGTCCGTGATTGTCTGTAGACCCTGCCACATACGCCTTGTGTCAGAGCCGTTGAATTGCGACTCCACTTTGTCTTAATACTGGCATTTTGCTTGTTTGATTGCCTTGCAGAGGGAATAATTAAACTGTTTATATTTGGCCATATTCCCTGTCATCTTTCCATGGTTGAATGCAGTATTTCGCACTTTCAGTTTTGCGCGAATGTCGCCATCTATCCACAGTTTCTGGTTAGGGTAGGTTTTAATATTCATAGTGGGTACAACATCTCCAATGCACTTCCTTATAAACTCAGGAATGTCAATATACTTTTTATAATATTCTACAGGAAGGCCGTCCAGATCAGGTGATTTCCCTGCTTTCATAGATAAAGTGTAATTTCTAACCTCCTCTTCTGTTATAGTGCAGTCCAGGTCCTCTACTTGGCTATCTGATAATACAGGTAATTCTATACCAAAAGTATCCATATCTATGGGGCTCGCTGAACAGGAGTATGTATATAAATCTTCATAAAAACATTGAAACACACTGTTTATCTCTTTGGATGAGGTCACCAGCTTATTGCCCTTCTTAATTGCTGGTATTACTTTAGAAGTGATCTGCATTTTTAGTTGCCTTGCTAGTAGCCTGCCTGTCTTCTCACCTCCCTCATAAAAACGTGTTCTGAACAGTCTGAACTGTGCATATTCTGCCTTTTCATGTCCAGCACCTAAAATGTTCTACTGCTTGTGTTCCTGCACCCCTTAATAAAATATTGTCTCAAAGGTATTGTGGAGTTCCTGCACCTAAAAACAGTATAAACAGTACCGGAACTGAACATGAATACTTCAGTCCGTGAGTATTTCAGTCCAAGTCAAGCACTGCACATATAGCTACCCCCCCCTCCCCCAGAGAATTCTGTTTCATTCTGGATTTGGCCTAGTAAAAAAAGATTAGCATAGATGGAGGATCGTAATTTTGATCACCCTGTTGTTGCAGGAAATTTCCTGGACAACAGGAAATTCAAACTTGTAGGTTTAAAAAGGCTTCTAAAATGAATTATTTCCACTTGAAAATGTCAGACTTGATTTGCCCAAACAGAAAATGTATCAACCCCTTACAAAAATGTCCATCATTATAATCCACACGATAATTCACATTTCCTGTTGCTGCAGAATTATCTTCCTGCTGTGAGAATATAATCAAATGAAGATACTATATATCTAGGTGAATGCATGGAAATCATTTGGTTTCTCCCGTTTGCGAGGTGGTTTCATTGTTTATTAGAATGCAAATGATGAATTTGCTTTGATAAATGCCTCACGTATTAGACATTTATTATGTAAAAGGACAATACTAATGCCTTTCAGGTGACCAATCACTGTTTACCGAGAATGTGTACAGGTGCTAATAGTTTATGCCGTAAACGGCTGGGTTGGCTGTAGTTAGATAGTCTTTATAGATAGTTTGGGTTGATGTAGAAATGCAGTATGAGGATACCAAACCATTGTGACATGCAAAGACAGAGGAGATAGAATGTAGCTGTCAGAGTTGGGGATCAATTCCAGTGAGACCATAGTAAAGGTTAGAAAATGATCCAGAAATATTGTATGAGGATTTAGATTTAGTTCATGGACAGAGTTGCCCAAAACTGCAGGCAATGTTTGAGAGTGGAGTTTATTCAACAGTTGTGTGTATTCCAATGGTCCAACAGAGGGCGATGATGTCCCACCATACCTTTTACTCTGGACAACAGGATTCAATTCAAGTACCCAGTCCAAAAATAACCCATATCCCTATACAGTTTTGGTGTTACCAGCTCTGAAAAGACCAGATAGGTATAAGCAATATGTTTGGGGATGGCTACTCTAAGCCTTCCGATGAACTTAGGAGAGCTTTGTCATATCGCTTACACCTCTAATATCTCCTTCAGGGCTACAGAAACGTAAGATAAAGAGGCAAAGGGTTGTTTCTGGACTGGGCTATAGAGGGCGGGTTGTAACTTGTTTTTCTTGTTGTCTGTATACTGGAAATACAATTTAAGATGATTGTATATTTTCATTAACTACAGATGATGGTGATGGATGGGTTGATGCCATATATTCTGTAACTCAAGAAATAACAATGAGAAATAATATAAATGCAGGTTATTTTGCTCAAGAGATGCTTACCTACGGGCCGTTCTTCACAATGCAGAGAGAGAAATGAACACGTGATAATAAAAGTCATAATGAATACACAATGAGCAACGGTAACTTGGTTATACACACAGGGTACCAGTAATGGGTGGATGTGCAGGGGTACGAGGTAATTGAGGTACATATAACTATGAATAAAGTTACGTGGCAGCCGTATGCATCATAAACAGTAGCAGCAGCGTATGTTACGAGTACAAAAAAAGTTTGTGCGAAAAGGGTCAACGCAGATAATGAGGGAAGCTATTTGGTTGACGATTTAACCAACTATTTATCGGTCTTATGACTCGGGGAGTAGAAGATGTTCAGGGTCCAGTCGGTTCCAGACTTGCATTGGTACCACTTGCCGTGTGCTAGCAGAAAGAACAGTCTATGATTTGGATGGCTGGAGTCTTGGAAAATGTATAGGGCTTTCTGACATCGCCTGGTATAGAGGTCCCTAGGTGGCAGGGAACTCAAAACTAGTGATGTACTAGACCGTACGCAGTATCCCCTGTTGCGCCTTGCAGTCGGATGCCAAGCAGTTGCCATACCAGGCGGTGATGCAACCAGTCAATATGTTCTCCATGGTGCAGCTTTAGAACTTTTTGAGGATCATGCCAAATCTTTTCAGCTTCCTGAGGGGGAAGAGGCATTGTCATGTCATTTTCTTTACTGTGTTGGTGTGTGTGTGTTGTGGACCATTCTAGACCTTAGTGATGTGGACAAATAGGAACTTGAAGCTCTCAACCCTCTCCACTACAGCCTCATCGATGTGAATGGGGGCGTGCTCGGCCCTCCATTTCCTGTAGTCCACGATCAGCTCCTTCGTCTTGCTGACGTTGAGTGAGAGGTTGTTGTCCTGGCACCACACTGTCAGGTCTCCGTATAGGCTGTCTCATTTGTCTTTGGTTATCCTGCCTAGCACTGTTGTGTCGTCAGCAAACTTAATGATAGTGTTGGAGTCTTGCGTGGCCATGCAGTTGTGGGTAAACAGGGAGTACAGGAGGGGACTAAGCACACACCCCTGAGGCCCCCCTGTGTTGAGGGTGAGCGCATCTCTCTGACTAAGGGCCTTCTCCCCTGATTGCTTAGTTTGGCTTGGCGGCCAGCTCTAGAAAGAGTCTTGGTGGTTCCAAACTTCTATCATTTAAGAATGATGGAGGCGACTGTGTTCTTGGGGACCTTCAATGCTGCAGATCTTTTTTGGTACCCTTCCCCAGATCTGTGCCTCAACACAATCCAGTCTCGGAGCTCTATAGACAATTCCTTTGACCTCATGGCTTTGTTTTTGCTCTGACATGAACTGTCAACTGTGGGACCTTATATAGACAGGTGTGTGCCTTTCCAAATCATGTCCAATCAATTGAATTTACTACAGGTGGACTCCAATCAAGTTGTAGAAACATCTCAAGGATGATCAATGGAAACAGGATGCACCTGAGCTTAATTTTGAGTCTCATAGCAAAGGGTCTGAATACTTATGTAAATAAGGTATTTCTGTTTGTTTTTTTAAATATATATAAATTTAAAAAGTAAAGAATTTGCTAAAAAAAATCTAAAAACCAGTTTTTGCTTTGTCATTATGGGGTATTGTGTATAGATTGATGAGGAATATTTTATTAATCCATTTTAGAAAAAGGCTGTAACGTAACAAAATGTGGAAAAGGGGAAGGGGTCTGCATCATTTCCAAATGTAGGGAGCATCCAACACATCCACTCATTCTACCACATCCACGTTTTACCTGGCATAGTTCACCACTATAGTACCTTTGATCTTCATCTCTAATATAAAGACCTTTGATTGTGTCGAAATGCGCTACAAATGCGCTATAAAATGTTGGATCCAACAACCCAACCCTGCAGCGACTGGCCAAATGGATCCTGTTGTGTCTTGGACCATCTAGAAAGCATCACAGTGAACAGAATGATGTGAAGTCATAATCCAATTACAAACATATGGCTATGAATGATAATTTCCTTTGTATGATTTTTATTGAACCTTGAATGGTTATGATTATCACCATTGTGAGGAAAAAGTCAAAGATTGTAATATACATCAATGATTTGAAGGGTTATGAAAATACCATATGTGCCTTGTTGTTTCCACCTGGAAACATTCCAACCCAAGAATTCCTGGAGGGGCTAAAATGAATTCTATATTTGATGATGACATGTGAGCGTGTTGTTTCTGTTATTAGAACTGCAGCACTGTGTGTGAATGTGTGTGTGTGTATGTGTGTGTGGCTGCTTGCATTGCCAAACAGCTCATTCATATGCCACTTTTAGGGCAGCCATAAGAACAATGTTAGTGTCAGTGTGACAAGCATTATGTTGCTCCTCTGTCTTGCTGTCAATTCAATCCCCACATAATTATACCCTCAGGTTCACGGCATGGAACTGTGTGCGTGTGCTGATGAAGGAGACACACAGAGAGGAGACAACCAGTGAGGGACAGATCAATCTCGAGAAACAAAGGAAGAGTGTTTTATTATGTTCATGTGTGAAGCAGCCAGTTGTGCTGTCAGCAGAGAGCTGCATTAAAAAGTCCTCAGACCAGTAAATAGTATGATTTCATAGGGGAGGGTACATTTTGAGGCCATAGCAAAGAACAAAGGCATTTCAGAGGAGTGTGTGTGTGTGTGTGTGTGTGTGTGTGTGTGTGTGTGTGTGTGTGTGTGTGTGTGTGTGTGTGTGTGTGTGTGTGTGTGTGTGTGTGTGTGTGTGTGTGTGTGTGTGTGTGTGTGTGTGTGTGCGCCTGTGTGTTTGTGTCCATTCCACTCTAAACCAAAATGTAACCCTCCCCCATACCTTAACCTTAACCTGCTAGATACAATAGTTGACTCCTGATAAATGCAATGCTTTGGGACTGTCTTAAATGCACTAAAGAGGAACATGCGCATATCCAGAGTAAGGCAAAATGATGTTTTTGAACTGTGACTGGTGAGCAGCACAAGCCGTACAAGTACCCTTTCTCAAATATCTAACCCCTTGTATTGAAATTACATCATTAGTAAAGTAGTAATACTTACTGATAGCAAAGCATGTCAGTAATCATGAACTCTGGCATGATAATAATATTAATAGTTTCAACATCAACAGCAACCATATTGTCAGTTGCACAGAGTATTTAACATAAGCATTGACAGACCATTTCCCTTTAGAGAGAATATGCTACTCCACAAAATGGCTTCGCATCAACAGAGTGTCCCTCCGGATACTCCACTCTGCTGCCTCTCTGCTGCCGGTCATTTTGTAAGAGTCTATCCTCTGAGAGTCATGTTTTACACAGATAGATGAAAGGGTTTGAGTGTGCTAAATGTGCTAAATGTTTATGGTCTGCCTAGGAGACGGGGCTCCGGTGCAGTTAAAAACAGTTAATACACATACAGCATATAATGTAGGATACATGGTCTGTTCTGTCCCATGCTGCTTTTAAAGGCCCAGTGCAGTCAAAATGTCATTTTCCCTGTGTTTCATATCATATTGTACAACACTTGTTGAAACTAACACTGTAGAAGTGTGAAAAAAGGTTATCAGTGTTATTTCCTGATAGTTGTTGGTTGAAAATACAATCTACACGGACCTTATCAGCGTTTTTGCCTGGATAGGAGTTTGGGCTTTCCATGGTGACATCACCATGCAGTAAATTGTTTAATAGACCAACATCAAAGAAAGTTCCAAACCTCTCTGCCAATAACAGTTTCCCCCTCCCCACTCAGACCACCCTCAGACAGTCCTAGCAAAATTCTTGCTTGAGAAATAGTTTTTTGCTAAAAAGCTATTTTTGATCATTTTAATGTAAATCTGTTACAGTATGGTACTTAATTGTTAACCAAAAAAGTATTTGATATTGATATAAAAATGGCTGACTTGGGCCTTTAATGACATTTGTTGTTGTGTTGTTGGGAACTGGTGGGTTTTTATGACGTTGGCACCATATCTTTATTGATGCCTGTAATGATGGGTGACTGGTGAGAGAGTGTGTGTAGTAAGAGAGGGGATGTGTGTGTGGATGTGAGTGTGTGCAGATGTGTTGTTTTTGCCTGTAATGAGTGGTGAGAGGTTGGCTGAAACACAAAAAGCAGTTAGTTGTTTACGGTCTAAATTTATGGGAGGGAATGGAGGGTTGTTTGGGATCCGGGGGAATCACATCTACCCTGGATGAATTAGCAGAAATTACTCTTCCAGGGAACCTTGAGGAGCTAATTGTTCTGCTTGTTCTAGACACACAGAATTGGGGATCAGGGTTCCTAATTGGTCATCGGTTGGGGACTGAGCCACTGGAAGAGGAATAGGAACCCAGGTCTCAGAGTCTTGCAGTTGGATCCAGACTGACAGGTAGGGAATTTAGGATTTAAAAAAAAGCAGTTTGATAAAGAGTCACGAGAATTAAGGTTCTCATGACTGACTTCTCAGTCAGGCCGAGAAACACAAGTAGAACCATGAAATTGTACATGGGGTTCCTCAATGGTTCTTAAATCCCCCTCCACTCCCCAATATCCCTGTTCCCAAAGTCCAGGGCTCCTCTCCTTGTACATTTATGGTCAGATAGCAGTTGGGGCACTGGAGTCGTTATCGCCAACAGCCATGATGGTTCTATATGTGTCCATGGGTTGGGCCTAGACTCATAGGTTTTAGAGTTCGATAGGGTGCTAAGGGTTCCACTACTTGCAGATGACGGCCAGCGGAGATGTTAGGGCACTTGAATCATCATACAGGGACAAAAACACTATCCTGTTCCATTGGTCAGGTCTAGACTCACGGGTTCTACAAAGGTGTGGGTTCTTCAAGTCCTCGAGTTCTAAGATTCCACTCCTTACAGCTGCAGACTCACAGAGGTAGAAACTCTCAAAGAGCCGGTTCTAGCGTTTCTAGAGTTCTAAAGTGTTCTAAAATGTTATTTTCTCTGCTCAACTGCACTCCTCACAGTTGCAGGCAAGGATGTAGCGGTAGGTGGCGGTGATGCGTGTTCCTCCGGCACAGCGGAGTCTCACAGCCTTCAGCTTGGAGGTGTGGGGCCTGCAGCAGAAACAGGTGCTCTTAAAGGGCTGCTTCAACACCGAACTGAAGGAGATGAGAGGGTCGGAGCGGGACGTGTGGCTGCAGTGGCCCTCACACCGAGCCAGCAACACCATCTGGATAGGAGGAGAGGAGGGGGGAGGAGGAGAGGAAAGGGGAAGATAGGAGGGGAGAGGGGAGAAAACATACACTTAAAGGGAGTTTAGAAAATAATAAAGTTGTGTTATCCTGTTCAAGGAGCTGATGTCTATATACTATAGTTCGTGTCACAGTCAGGCTTTGTATTCTCCACTGTAATCTACAGCCTGTAGTATAACTCCCAGTCTGTGGCCTTGCGCCTGCTGTGATAGGAGTCAGGCTGGAAAGCTCAGGGTTAGTCACACACACACACACACACACACACACACACACACACACACACACACACACACACACACACACCACACGCACACGCCACACGCACGTAAATCACATAATAATTTAGCCTGATACTTGTGTTAGCTCCCTGAGCTCTCAGCAGGCTAGCAGCAGTGACACAAACACACAGTATCATAGCCCTAATGAGTGATCTTGTTAATTACTAATGATTCAGGACTCCATCCTTTCCGTGTGTTTGTCTGTCAGAAGAACACCACGCTGCAGAACACCACGCTGCAGAACACCACGCTGCAGAACACCACGCTGCAGAACACCACGCTGCAGAACACCACGCTGCAGAACACCACGCTGCAGAACATGGCTGACCCTTCTCTTTGTGTTCTAATGATCCTCATCTAGAGGTGATGGCCACTTTCCATTACACACACACACAAACACACACACACACACACACACACACACACACACACACACACACACACACACACACACACACACACACACACACACACACACACACACACACACATGCACACCCTCTGATGCCTCAACAGTGAATCTCACTCAAACACACTTACCAGTACACACACACAAACACACATACACACACACACACACACACACACATTGCTGTCGTGTCCGCAAGTGGACTCCTGTGTCATGTTCCCTGTCAGCTGCCTCGTGTCGCCACCGATGTCACCGTCTCTTACAATAGCTCATCTGGGGCCAGGGGATATGGATATCTTTCTGTCTCTCTGTTTCTGTCTCTCTGTTTCTGTCTCTCTGTTTCTCTCTCTCTGTTTCTGTCTCTCGTTCTCTCTCTCTGTTTCTGTCTCTCTGTTTCTCTCTCTCTGTTTCTCTCTCTCTGTTTCTCTCTCTCTGTCTTTCTCTCCCTCTGGATATAGCCTGTCTGTGGATAGGGGATATGGATATCTTTCTGTCTCTCGTTCTCTCTCTCTGTTTCTGTCTCTCTGTTTCTCTCTCTGTTTCTCTCTCTCTGTCTTTCTCTCCCTCTGGATATAGCCTGTCTGTGGATAGGGGATATGGATATCTTTCTGTCTCTCGTTCTCTCTCTCTGTTTCTGTCTCTCTGTTTCTCTCTCTCTGTTTCTCTCTCTCTGTCTTTCTCTCCCTCTGGATATAGCCTGTCTGTGGATAGGGGATATGGATATCTTTCTGTCTCTCGTTCTCTCTCTCTGTTTCTGTCTCTCTGTTTCTCTCTCTCTGTTTCCCTCTCTCTGTTTCTCTCTCTCTGTCTCTCTCTCCCTCTGGATATAGCCTGTCTGTGGATAGGGGATATGACACACACACTTGCCGGCGAAGACTGCAAGGGAGTTAGCAGCCACTTTAGGAACGTGTCCTTATTACAATAGCTGAGGACTAGACAGTGAGCTATCAGCGAGGAAGAGTTTTAGGTATTTTCACAGAGAGAGGTTGGAAGCCTTTGTGTGTGCCTTTGGGAGAATGGGCAGAGGATGGAGATTCAGAAGACCATGGTAAGTTGACAGCTGGGCTGCAGATCAAGGCTCCTTCCCCTTGCAAAAACCTTCCCCCTTCCCAGTCAAACTTACAGATACACATGCACCTACTCAGGCACTGTTGCATACTGTGCATTCGGAAAGTATTCAGACCCCTACCTATTTTCCACATTTTGTTACGTTACAGCCTTATTCTAAAATGGATTCACTTCATTTTTGTCCTCATCTATCTACACACAATACCCTATAATGACAAAGCAAAAATAGGTTTTTAGAAATGTTTGCAAATTTATTTTAAAAAACTAAAAAAACAGAAATATCTTATTTACTTATTCCCTTCGCTATGAGACTTGAAATTGAGCTCAGGAGCGTCCTGTTTCCATTGATCATCCTTGAGATGTTTCTACAACTTGATCGGAGTCCACCTGTGGTCAATTAAATTGATTGGACATGATTTGGAAAGGCACACACCTGTCTATATAAGGTCCCACAGTTGACAGTGCATATTAGAGCAAAAACCAAGTCATGAGGTCGAAGGAATTGTCCGTAGACTTCCGAGACAGGATTGTGTTGCTGCATTGATCTAGGAAAGGGTACCCAAACATTTCTACAGCATTGAAGGTCCCCAAGAACACAGTGGCCTCCATCATTCTTAAATGGAAGAAGTTTGGAACCACAAGACTCTTCCTAAAGCTGGCTGCCCGGCCAAACTGAGCAATCGTGGGAGAAGGGACTTGGTCAGGGAGATGACCAAGAACCCGATGGTCACTCTGAGAGAGCTCCAGAGTTCCTCTGTAGAGATTGGAGTCTAGTCAGGATCGAGGGAAAGATGAACGGAGCAAAGTACAGAGAGATCCTTGATGAAAACCTGTTCCAGAGCGCTCAGGACCTCAGACTGGGGTGAAGATTCACCTTCCAACAGGACAACCACCCAACACAGAAGAGGCTTCGGAACAAGTCTCTGAATGTCCTTGAGTGGCCCAGCCAGAGCCTGGACTTGAACCCGATCGAACATCTCTGAAGAGAACTGAAAATAACTGTACAGCGACGCTCTCCATCCAACCTGACAAAACTTGAGAGGATCTGCAGAGAAGAATGGGAGAAACTCCCCAAATATAGGTGTGCCAAGCTTGTAGCGTCATACCCAAGAAGACTTGAGGCTGTAATCGCTACCAAAGGTGCTTCAAGAAAGTACTGAGTGAAGGGTCTGAATATTTACATAAATGTGATATTTCCTTTTTTTATTTTGAATACATTTGCAGAATAAAATAAAAAACCTGGTTTTGCTTTGTCATTATGGTGTATTGTGTGTACATTGACTGAAACCCCCCCCCCCATTTTAATCAATTTCAGAATAAGGCTGTAACGTGTGTAAA
This sequence comes from Oncorhynchus masou masou, assembly GCF_036934945.1. Taxonomy (NCBI): domain Eukaryota; kingdom Metazoa; phylum Chordata; class Actinopteri; order Salmoniformes; family Salmonidae; genus Oncorhynchus; species Oncorhynchus masou. The sequence continues at coordinate 20,820,772 of NC_088221.1, read as the reverse complement.
ATGCACTGTATATGTGGGACAGAGAGAGGTCCTCCTCCACAAACAGTCCCCTAGGAACCCCTGTGTCACCCAGCCCTAAGCCCAACAAGGGATCACTTACACTCATTAACAGCAGGAACGGTCACTATCACTCACTCCTCACTCCTCACTACAGATCCTCAGTGTCAAGCCATGGACTGCATGTTGTATAGTCCACATGCCTTATACCTCAGACAGGGAGCAGAAAACTCCATCATATGTTACTCAGCACCTGTTTGCCACACTCTTTTTCTCTTTCCCTCTCCACCCCTCTTCTTTCTATCTTTCTATTCTTTGTTTCTATTAGACCTCTCTCTCGCCTCTCTATTTGTCACTGTCTCCCTCTCTCTCTTTCTGTCTCTCTCTCCCTTCTCTCTGTCTCTATCTCTCCCCCTCTCTCTTTATCTCTGCCTTCCCCCTTCACCCTCTCAATTTCAATTCAATTCAAAGGGATTTACTGGGGTGGGAAACATATGTTTACATTGCCAAAGCAAGTGAAATAGACAAAAGTTAAATGACCAATCAGAAAGTAAACATTACACAAAAATGTTTCAAAAGAATAGAGACATTTCAAATATTATGAGCTTGTCAATGACCTTGACACCTTGAAAAGCTAATTTCCTGATGATGGCTTGCCGCTCTTCGGACTTGGCAACTTCCTCCTCCCGACTTCTGCCTTCAATTAATTTCTAACCAACTCTCTCTTTCCCCTCCTTGCCCCTTTTGACTTCACCCTTTCCCGGTTCCCTCCCACCCACAAGGCAGGCAATACTCTTGACCTCATCATTACCAGAGGCTGTCCGCCTACTAATCTCACTGCAACCCCCCTTCAGGTCTCTGATCACTACTTTGTTTCCTTTTATGTCTCCATTTCCTCCAACCCTAACCACTCAGCCTCTACCCAGATGGTCAGGTGCCGTTGCAATCTTTGCTCTCTCTCTCCTACACTACTCTCTCCTCTTCTATCCTATCATCTCTCCCTTCTGCTAAATCATTCTCCCTCCTGTCTCCTGATTCTGTCTCTTCAACCCTACTCTCCTCCCTTTTCACATCCTATGACTTGCGCTGTCTCATTTCTTCCCGGAAATCTCGGCCCTCCCATCCTGGTCCGTGGCTGAGTGTCTAAGCTAAAATGGAGGAAAACTAAACTTCCGGAGGACCTAACATCCTTCTACTCCCTCCTCTCTACCTTCTCTTCCTTTGTAAAGCCAATTTCTATCAGTTACTCTCATAACTGGTATCCCCCAGGGCTCGGTTCTAGGCCCTCTCCTCTTCTCTCTATACACCAAGTCACCCTGGCTCTGTCATATCCTCATATGGTCTCGCATCATTGTTATGCAGATGACACTCAACTACTTTTCTCATTCCCCCTTCTGACACGCAGATGTCGACACGCATCTCTGCATGATAGCTCAGCTTGGATGTTGGCCCAGACCTCACAGCCTTTCTTGCTGTGGCCACCCTTTCCTGCTGTGGCCACCCTTTCCTGCTGTGGCCACCCTTTCCTGCTGTGGCCACCCTTTCCTGCTGTGGCCCCTCCCCTCCTGCCTGGTCTGGTCTAGGTGAGGCATGCTTCTATTGTGTGTGAGGTGTTAGATGTGCTACTCTCTCTGTGGGGGCTCATTTTCATTTTGGCCTAGGTGAGGAGCTCACTCAGAGAGACTGCACTTATTGAACAGGTTGCATTTATCTACCTCTGCCAGGGGTCAGAGAGAGAGAGAGAGAGAGAGAAAGAGAGAGAGACAAAGAGAGAGAGACAAAGAGAGAGAGAGAGAGAGAGAGAGAGAGAGAGAGAGAGAGAGAGACACACACACAGAGAGAGAGAGAGAGCGAGAGAGAGACAAAGAGAGAGAGACACACAGAGAGAGAGAGAGAGAGAGAGAGAGAGAGAGAGAGAGAGAGAGAGAGAGAGAGGAAGAGAGATGAGGAGCTATTTGCACATTGTTACAACACTGTAGATAGACATAATATGACATTTGAAATGTCTTTATTCTTTTTGAACTTCTGTTACTTTAGTTTATTATCCACTTGCTTTGGCAATGTTAACATATGTTTCCCATGCCAATAAAGCCCTTAAATTGAATTGCGAGAGAGATAAATACATAGACAGTGAACAATAAATGAGAGAGAGAGAGGGAAATACCTACTCGTTAGAGAGAGCAGACAGACTTTTGGCTGTGTTTTCCCTGTCTGTAGTCCCAGGGGTCTGGTTTGGAGGTTTGAAGCAGATTTTTGTTCTGATATTTAACATGTAAAACATCCTGTAAAACTTCTGGACTGGCGCTGTTGTCTAAAACAGCTTGTTAGCAGGAACACTGGGGATGAATGACAGGATTGGCTTACAGTGTGTGTGTGTGTGTGTGTGTGTGTGTGTGTGTGTGTGTGTGTGTGTGTGTGTGCGCGCGCGTCCACACGTGTGTTTTGACTTACAGGGAGATCTGACCTCCTTTATCATTATGTATCTGCTCGTGTATCCTTGTCTGTGTGTGGGAGAGTGTGTGTGTGCACATGCTAGTGTGTTTGTGTACACATTCAGCCGGCTTACCTTGGAGTTACACTTGTAGATGGGGTGTGTGATGGTCTCTACGAAGTGATGCCTCATACAGCGGTCTGGGTCTGTGTCTCCCAGGTGTGTGCTGTGTCCGTTCTCTGCCTTACTGCTGCTGGCATGCACTACCACCAATAGGGGGCAGACAACCAGCAACAGCACCAGCCCTGAGGAGGGAGAGGGGGGGGCTGAGGGGCGCATACTGGGGCCAGGGAGTGCTGGGGTGGGTGGGACAGGAGTTCGGGGGTAGTGGGGTAAAGTCCAAGAGGCACAGAGGAACTTTAGAGGTGACACAAAGAGGGAGAAAGAGGGACACCCTCTGTCTTTGTCTCTGTCCACTTATTGTTTGTCTGTTTGTCCGCTTGTCTCTCTTCTCGCTGGGAGTGACTTTTCTTTCTTTTCTCTCGTTCTTGTTCTCTTTAATGACGTGAAAAAGTGAGGCTGTCCCTTGTCCTCTCTCTAATGGAATTGGCGTGGAGCTCCTAGCCCAATGTGCTGCTGCAGTCTGGTCTGTGGGTCCTCACACCGGACCATATCGCCTGTCTGTGTGTCTTGATCTGGGGATCGAGGGAAATAATAAAGGGAGGGTAGATGGGTCAACTTGTTTTAAGCACCTTATTTATTTCACCTCTAATCGAGGAGTGATTTAGACCTGGTACACCAGGTGAGTGGAATCCCTGACTGATCAGTGGTATGAATCAATCTATTAACTGAGGAGAGAGAAAATCATAAGAGCTCTGACCCTTGAGTTACGCTATAAATATGCCCACGTTGCACTTTTCCTTGGCTCCTAATAGACTACGCAGGGGATGCATTGTTTCCAAACATTTGTGATTTGGTTCATACAAATGTTACAGTAGCTATCTAAGTTTTGTTGCGGGATATGGTTGGATCTGCTATTTGTGTTTTCAAATCCTTTCTAGTCTTTGAAGAACTTCCGCTCCCACAGATCTCGTCTGGTACAACTCATATTGCTTCGTTTTTGTTGTTGATGTAATATTGCCCGTTGTAATATGGCATTTCCACTAAGCATCTGACGTTACAGCCTTATTCTAAAATTGATTCAACTGTTTTTTTCCTCATCAATTTTCACACAATACCCCATAATGGCAAAGGATAATTGTTGCTAATTTAGAAAAATAAAAAGAAATACTGGAAAAAGGGAAGGGGACTGAATACTTTCCGTGTATGTGTGTGTATGTGTATGTGTATGTGTGTGTGTATGTGTGTGTGTGTGTGTGTGTGTGTGTATGAGAGCCAGTTTCATCATAACGCTTGATGGTTTTTGCGACTGCAAAATGTATATGCAAATATATATATATATTTGCATATACATTTTGCAGTCGCAAAAACCATCAAGCGTTATGATGAAACTGGCTCTCATACACACACACACACTCACACACACACACACACACACACACACACACACACACACACACACACACACACACACACACACACACACACACACACACACACACACACACACACACACACACACACACACACACACACCATGTCTAAATACCATGTCTATATTATTTCAAGAACAGCTCAAATAAGCAAAGAGTCCATCACTATTCAAGATATAAAGGTCAGTCAACACAGAACATTTCAATAAATGTTAAAGTTTCTTCAAGTGCAATCGCAAAAACCATCAAGCACTATGATGAAACTGGCTCTCATGAGGACATGATTCCATATGTGTTATTTCATCATTTTGATGTCTTCACTATTATTTTACAATGTAGAAAATAGTAAAAAATAACGAAAAACCCTTGAGTAGGTGTGTCCAAACTTCTGACTGGTTTGTGTGGCCTTTTAATATGGGATGTTGTTTATGTGATTGCTGCAAAAAGATTTGCCTCTTGAGGATGTTAAAGTTTTCTGAATCAGAATTGGATGATGATGATGACTACGATAATAGCTATGATAACTATGACAATGATGTTAACTATGATAACCATGACAACTATGACAACGATGACAGTGATTACAGCAGTTGCTATGCCAGCCAGGTATGTGTGATATTAAAATAACTGTGATAAACAACTGTGAAGGCTGTCTGTCTGAGAGGTGGAGCCAGGCTGCCAGTGCTCCCCTCAGTAAGAACAGATTGTGATGTCTAAACCAAGTAGCAGCACATGTTACTGGCCAGCTAAACATCTTAGGGACTATTTCTTTTAACAGGACAACTGATACTTCTATTCCTAACAGGAGGAATTCTAAAGTTTTTAATGATTCCCTCTAGAAAGAAAAACACTGGGATGGAGGAATGGAGGGATGGAAGGAGGGATGGAAGGTTTTAATTGAACTTAATGCATTCTGGGATTTTGGTACAAATGAGGAAAACCTAGCAGAGTTGTTTAGAAACAAAGAAGAATGCTAAAGAGGGACTTTTGACATAATACAGGGTATTGTTTTGTTATAAATGATGATTACCTCTTTTGGAGCATGCCAAGCCCTACTCTGGAGTTCTGTTACTGAGAGAGTCTCAGGGAATTGAGCCACGGCCCACACCCACGCACACACACCCACGCACACACACCCACGCACACACACCCACGCACACACACCCACGCACACACACACACACACACACACACACACACACACACACACACACACACACACACACACACACACACACACACACACACACACACACACACACACACACACACACACACACACACACACACACACACACACACACACACACACACACACACACACCCCTGCCTCTCACCAAGCCTATTAGCAAAGCTGCCCCAGCCAATGGAACTGGCCAACACTCTGAACACCAATGCTTTTGTCAGGAGAACCATAAAAAGCAAAGTATCTCGGGTTAAGAAAATAAAAACATGAACACATGAAAATATGTAGCATCTCTGGCAGTGGCTTTGCGGTCATGAGAGAATTTGTTTTAATGAGAAGTCATTCCTGGTGGGGAGCAAAGGGTCTGGCTAGAGGCTGTTTGTGCTTGTATTGGGTTAACTCTCTGTGTAATAAAACAACTGAGTCCTCAGTGTGTGTGTATTGGGTTAACTCTCTGTGTAATAAAACAACTGAGTCCTCAGTGTGTGTGTATTGGGTTAACTCTTTGTGTAATAAAACAACTGAGTCCTCAGTGTGTGTGTTGGGTTAACTCTCTGTGTAATAAAACAACTGAGTCCTCAGTGTGTGTGTATTGGGGTAACTATCTGTGTAATAAAACAACTGAGTCCTCAGTGTGTGTGTTGGGTTAACTCTCTGTGTAATAAAACAACTGAGTCCTCAGTGTGTGTGTATTGGGGTAACTATCTGTGTAATAAAACAACTGAGTTCTCAGTGTGTGTGTGTCTGTGTGTGTGTGTCTGTATTGGTAGTCAACCCATGCATCACACACCCACGTGCTCCTGGCTATAGGACCCCCTCTGTCATGCACAGCACACACACATATGCATGAACGCTTGCAGGCATAAACACACACACACACAGACACAGTCAGTGAAGCTGACATAGGATCTGGCAACAACACAGATGCCTGTGACGGGTCCTCTGTCGCCAACATCATATCCTCACTGACATATTGGCACACACACGATAAAACACACTTGGACGGACGGACGGACAGACACCTGGACGGACAGACAGGCAGTGAGGACAGACAGACACAGACATTAGCTGTGTCAGGAAGCGTCCCCACCCTGTACCTTGGTTCACCTGCCCCACGCTTCCTGCTTGATCTGTTCAGCAGCTCCTGGCCCACCACCACTAAAGGCTAATAGACATAACATGACCTGATACTATATACACAACCACACACATGCACACACACACACACACACACACACACACACACACACACACACACACACACACACACACACACACACACACACACACACACACACACACACACACACACACACACCTTGTTTATGCTGGACTGCCATCCTCATTTTGTCCCCATTCAGTTCACATTGGGTCAACCCTTAGTATTTTTATGTCTGTATGTCTCTCCCTTTCTCACTCTCTTCTTCTCTTTCCACTGCTTTCCTACTTTGCTGTCCCCTGTACCCCTGTACCCTTTGACAGAAATGCAGCTAAACAAAACATCCCTCATATAGCGTTGGGTGTCATTGCCTGCAGCCAATACTCCACTCCGTAGACAAAACTCATTCACCAGCAATAAGTAGGCAACCACACGCACCCTAATTGACATTGACAAGCCTCTTAGATCCCACTTAGTCTATCTGTGATTGCCAGTCTTATGAGCTTAGTGATCTAGTGACATCAACACATTGTCTCGCAGGGCAGCTAGCGCAGCTAAGACTGGGGGCTTCCAAAACAATATCAGGAGAATGAAGGGCAAGTGTGTGTGTCTATGTGTGTGTGCACATGCACTTGCAGGGGGAACCTTAAATTCCTGAGAATAATGGTTGGGATGAGGAACAAGAGTGTCTGAGTATGTGTGTCTGTGTGTGTGTGTCTGACTCCCCTTAATTGGGGGAGTTGTTTGAGGGCAGAGGGCCCGAGAGGGGTAAAGGGCAGAATGTGGTCCTCTCCCCCAACTCCCCCACACCTGCCCAGGACTCATATAACACACCTGCCCAGGACTCAGATTTATATAACACTGGGTCTACACAAACAACAAGCTGTACCCTCTTCTCTTCACTGCTATTGATACTACGTAATGCCCAACAAGGTCTCAACATTTGGGGGGGGGGACACCACAGGGATAAACATCAGATTTATATGGTTAAGTTTAGGCATTCATTCTGAATGGTCAAGAGTGAGGGTTAAGGATTAGGATAGGGTGAGTGCCTAGAACTTGGACCCTCTGGGCCTCTCTGGGCCAGAGCTCGCGGCTTACGGTGGGCTGTTGGACAGTAACAGTGTGTGTCACTTCTCCATTCACCTCTCGTCACACCAAAAATCTACATTGGCAGTCGAGTCCCGTACGATACAATCGGCTCATTAATTTTGAATTACACTGAATTTTATTAAAGTAAACAACTTGGTTTTATTTCTATCACAGTAAGTTGCTAAGCATTGCCAGGCTTGATCCGTTGCCCTGCCTGCTGTCATCATTGTTATTATTATGCTGTAACTTTCCGTTTGGAGAAACATTTGATATTGAGAAGCAGTCAGACCTGTCTGTTGTTATTGCTGTGGGAAAATACTGTACACCAAATACAGCTCTTAGTCTGTCTGTCTGTCTGTCTGTCTGTCTGTCTGTCTGTCTGTCTGTCTGACTGTCTGTCTGTCTGTCTGTCTGTCTGTCTGTCTGTCTGTCTGTCTGTCTGTCTGTCTGTCTGTCTGTCTGTCTGTCTGACTGTCTGTCTGTCTGTCTGTCTGTCTGTCTGTCTGTCTGTCTGTCTGTCTGTCTGACTGTCTGTCTGTCTGTCTGTCTGTCTGTCTGTCTGTCTGTCTGTCTGTCTGTCTGTCTGTCTGACTGTCTGACTGACTGTCTGTCTGTCTGTCTGTCTGTCTGTCTGACTGTCTGTCTGTCTGTCTGTCTGTCTGACTGTCTGTCTGTCTGTCTGTCTGTCTGTCTGACTGTCTGACTGACTGAGACACTCCAGGTCTGTAGGATCCAGCGGCGCCAGGGCTTGGCCCAGTCACCGACTGTCTCTAACCCAGTCATGGTGACCTGTCTAGGGGGTAGAGTGGAAAAGGAGAGGAGGTGGGGAGTAGGGTTTAGGGGTAGATAGCAGACCTAGATGAAATATGGATGGATAGGAGAGGTTAAGCGAGGGAACGAGGGGATAATGTAGGTTAGGGGGCTGAGAAGAGAGAGAAAGAGGGAGAGGGGGTATACAGTAGGTTGTTGAGGCACTTAAGATATAAGCCCCAGTAATGAGATAGTAAAACTATCAGCCATGTTCCCACACACAAAACAAGTCCCCTTCAAGTGGGAAGTGGCCAAAACGAGTCCACTTACGAGGGGGGGAGGGGGGGGGGGTCTTAGGGGCACAGGCTGGCTCCAAGAATGAGTTATCCAAAGTCATTATGATTCTCTTCCTAAAACAAGCAATGTTAAGATACAGATTTGGGCAGTCTTATCCCTTCAGGGGCTTCACATCCAGTAGCTGGGAATAGGCTGTCCCAGGACTTGCCATCACACAACAGATTTGAGATTAGGCCCATTCTGGGCCGCCTATTAGCTCTCTGAAGAGGGGTCCTAGTCGTCTTGTTGGCCCATTAGTGCTGAGACATTCCTGACATTCAGGAGCCTAGGGGCCAACCCTCCACTGATTCGCATGGAGACCCTTCACCTAGCCCCCCCCCCCCCACACACACACACACGAGCTCGCAGGCATAATGCAAGTACCCCTCACGCTAACCGCAAAAGACCCTTGACATAATTCTACTAAACACAAACTGTACCCTGTTAGAAGACTGAACTGGATAAAGTAACAAGCAGCATTGGGTTTAGTAACGCAGTAATAAGTGCAGTCCCCATTTTAGGGTTCAGCGATGTAATTCCTACCAGTTTCATTTATCTGTACATATCCATTTAGTGTCAACAGGGCACAAAACAAGCCCCACATAGCCCAAAGATATACTATTGATATCCACAGAGAATGCAGTCAATCTCAGGGCTTTGGCTAAATGAAACATTAAGACATAAAACCATCCAAAACATCCCTTTGGGGGAAATAAATAACTTATTAAAGCAGTGAGAAGGAAGAGACGAGATTAGTTTGTTGCGTTTTTCCCATGCTATGGTTGGAGCCACACACACACACACACACACACACACACACACACACACACACACACACACACACACACACACACACACACACACACACACACACACACACACACACACACACACACACACACACACACACACAAATATACATACTACATACCCACATACACTGAGCTAACTACTGGACCTCCAGGTGACTGCAGACCAGGAGTTTCTGTGCTAAGCTGAGGCAGATAGGGGTACTGGATGATTTCACTCACCACATTCCCACCTAGTTTAACTTCACAATATGTGTTGTTGTTGCTGTCAGTGAGTTGTGGTGAGGTAGAAACATCGCTGCTGCCCACCTCTCTTTTGTGTCTTTAGCTGGAGAGTGGAGTCAAATGCATACATGCACACGCTCACCCTGGTATGTGTGAACTGCTGGGATGCTGGTACGGCTAGGGACTGACAACTTCTGAGGGATCCTCTCCTCTTTATCTGTGTGTTGGAAGCAGTTGTTGCGGGGACTTGTCTGTCTGTCTCCCTAGGCAACTGTTGCCTGCCAGTCGTACAACTGCAGTGGAGGACAGAGTGTTGGGGGAGTTTTTGTAGTAGAAATGTTGTTGTCAGTTATTTTATCTATCTCTTCCCTCTTTATATCCTTCTCTCCCTCTCTAAATTCTGCAGAATCTCCAATTATATTCCTCTCTGTACCTCCCCCTCTCCCTCACTCTGTTTCACTCCCTCCTTCTGTCTCTCTCCCTCACTCTGTCTCTTTCCCTCACCCTGTCTCTCTACTTCACTCTGTCTCTCTCCCTCACTCTGTCTCTCTCCCTCTGTCTCTCTCCCTCACTCTGTCTCTCTCCCCCACTCTCTCTCACCCTCACCCTGTCTCTCCCCCCCACTGTCTCTCCCTCTGTCTCTCTCTCTCCCTCCATCTGTCTCTCTCCTTCCCACTGTCTCTCTCCCTCTATCTGTCTCTCTCCTTCTGTCTCTCTCCCTCCATCTGTCTCTCTCCCTCCCTCTCCCTCCCACTGTACATCAATGTTTTCTGAACACCCTCCTCCATTGTTTCACCAGCTTTTAATAAACTAAAGGGCAGATTCTTTAGGGAGGGGAGGGGTGTGTACACCACACACACACAGGCACACACACACAGGCAAACACACACACAGGCACACACACACAGGCACACACACACACAGGCACACACACACAGGCACACAGGCACACACACACACACACACACACACACACACACACACACACACACACACACACACACACACACACACACACACACACACACACACACACACACACACACACACACACACGCACACACGCGCGCACACACAGAGAGAGAGAGAGAGAGAGAGAGAGTGAGACCCATGGCATTCCTCTTACACTACACTAACACCCTTTAAAGCTAAGCCCCTCACTAAATATATCCCCCTGGTAGAGATAAGACAAATAGTGTGGATTTGAGGCCAGTGTTCAGCCAATGACAGGTGGACGTGGGAGCAAGGCTAAGCTAATGTTAGCTTTACAATTTAGGCTTCTCAGAAACACCACTGGCTAGCAAGAGAGAGGCAGAGAGAGCGAAGACCTGCAAGTGTGTGTGTGTGTGTGTGTGTGTGTGTGTGTGTGTGTGTGTGTGTGTGTGTGTGTGTGTGTGTGTGTGTGTGTGTGTGTGTGTGTGTGTGTGCCTGTGTGTGTGCGTGTGTGTGTGTGTGTGCCTGTGTGTGTGCGTGTGTGTGTGTGTGTGTGTGTGTGTGTGCTTTAGGTGGTCCAGTGCACCCCTCTGATCCCGTTAACTTTGCTTTGATCCTGTTAACCTTGCTTTGATCTGAGTGGACCTCCTCATCCTAGGGCTCAGTAGTTAAGACCCTGTAACCCCAGTCACTGTCTGATGATCAAATCTATTGACCTGGACTCTATGTACCCAACAACACCACTCAGGACTCTTTAGACTAATCCCACGCCCATTTGATAACATCATACTGAACACAGTGGCAGACACTGTTTTCTTACTGAACACAGAAAATGAAGGGCCAAGCTTGAGTAGCGGTGGTGCTACACTGAATTATAGCCATGTGATGAGCAACCTCAACCTTACCTTTAACAGCCTCTAGTATCAAACGTAGGCTTTTGTCTAGGCTTCAGCTAAGTGGGCTAATGCAGTCTTGAAGGGTGTAGACAGGCCAGATTTGATACCTGGTTGTTTGTACGACTAAAGAAGACCTTACCACAAATAGCTCTGCATCCATCCATCAATCCATCCATCAATCAATCCATCAATCCATCAATCCGTCCGTCCATCTATCCATCCGTCTGTCTGTCTGTCTGTCTGTCTGTCTGTCTGTCTGTCTGTCTGTCTGTCTGTCTGTCTGTCTGTCTGTCTGTCTGTCTGTCTGTCTGTCTGCATATATCAAACATCCGTCCGTCCGTCCGTCCGTCTGTTCCACACATTTTCTTCTACAGTCACTATCTGGCACATTGTTTCACTGATAGAATTACATTACTGTGCGTGCAGTGTGTTCATTAGTCAAAGGCACATTCCTGCTACAGTGAGACATAACAAACTGGCCATCTGAGATTCACCACAGTCCAAATAAATAGACACACACACAGGTGTGCTATGGTGGGAGAACGCAATAGATGGATGGACACACACATGCCTACACGCATGCATGGTATGCACGCACACACATACAGACACACACACACACATCGGTCGGACTCCACATGTGTCTGGAGAAGTGTGTGACACTTCAAACACACCTCTGCTCCTCCTACTCCTCTCCAAACAATTCTAGAACAGTCATTTCACACCACAGAGGACACACACACGCACGCACGCACACACACACACACACACACACACACACACACTTTTTGCACAAACTGTTTCTCAGCTTCTACTGAAGTGAGATGTCTGGATGGAAGTATAAGTTGTTTTTTTCTCTCTGTCTCTCTCTCTCTCCATCACTCTGTCTCTCTTTCTCTCTCACCACCTCATTCCATGTCTCAGTGTCTGTCTCTCTGTCTCTCTCTCTCTCCATCACTCTGTCTCTCTTTCTCTCTCACCACCTCCTTCCATGTCAGTGTCTGTCTCTCTGTCTCACTCTATATCTCTCACCACCTCCTTCCATGTCTCAGTGTCTGTCTCTCTGTCTCACTCTATATCTCTCACCACCTCCTTCCATGTCTCAGTGTCTGTCTCTCTGTCTCACTGTATATCTCTCACCACCTCCTTCCATGTCTCAGTGTCTGTCTCTCTGTCTCTCTCTATATCTCTCACCACCTCCTTCCATGTCTCAGTGTCTGTCTCTCTGTCTCACTCTATCTCTCACCACCTCCTTCCATGTCTCTGTGTCTCTCTCTCCCACCTCCTCTCTGTCTATCTCTATATACTGTTTTCCAATCTTTCATTCTCTCCCACTCCCTCTCTATCTCCTTGTCTTTCTGTCTGTCTGTTTGTCTCCTCCTTCGTGACCCCTCCTCATCTCTGTCTCTCTGTCTCTGTCTCTCACTGTCTCTGTTTCTGTCTCTGTCTCTCTCGCTCTGTCTCTCTTTCTGTGTCTCTCTCTCTCACACTCTCTCTATCTCTCTCTCACACTCTCTGTGTGTTAGATGAAGGTAGTAGTGTAAGAAGGACTGTATAACTCATCTATCATATCTACCTACCACAGAGTCCATTATAACTGTCATCAAGTTCACACACAGCATGAGGCCATAACCCAGTTCTAAACCTGACGCACGCAATCACACAGACCCACGCACACACACCACAAACGATATGTCCCTAGGCTACATCATTCACACACAACATACTTCGCTACATAAATCCTCTCAACACAAACTCCCTCCACACCCTCACATAAACACACACTCTCCCTCCACACACCACCTTGTACAAACGTCCACATGCACACCTTCTAGTTATGTCATCTTCTGTCTGTCTGTCTGTCTGTCTGTCTGTCTGTCTGTCTGTCTGTCTGTCTGTCTGTCTGTCTGTCTGTCTCCCTAGGCAACTGCTGCCTGCCAGTCCCACAACTGCAATGGAGGAGATGGAGGTATGGGAGAGTTTTATTTACTGTTATTTTTCTCTCTCTTCTCCCTCTTTATATCCTTCTCTCCCTCTCTAAATTCTGCGGCATCGTCGACTCTCTTTCCCCTCCCCTCCCCCTCCCTCCCTCCCTCCCTCCCTCCCTCCCTCCCTCCCTCCCTCCCTCCCTCCCTCCCTCCCTCCCTCCCTCCCTCCCTCCCTCCCTCCCTCTGCCCTACAGTGACATTCTGATGTATATGTCTACCATCATATTGAGTAATAAAATACTTCCAACAACATTACATAGTTTGTATTACAATATCTACCCATGTGAGTGGTTGTAGTATACCACATACCAGTCCACCATGTAATCATCACAGTCCTTAAAGGCTAAATCTGATTTCTGGTCATTTTTACGAGTCAGATACAACCATTGATTCTTGAAGAATGTAAATGCTATATCATTACCCAAAACGCAGGGCTTCATTTTGTGTAATAAGTCTTTGGAAACAAACAATGTATAGTTTCAAAACATTTCATTTAGGTTGATGCGTCGATCCTCAGCCCCAGTATGCTGTTAACCAGAACAGTGCCTGAGCACATAGGATAGAAATACCTCAGCAGAGTTCGAGAGAATACATACCTGAGATAGTACATGGCTGGATGACTAGGCAATGAGCTGACGCAGCCAGGCAGCATCTAAACCAATTCCTCAACCACCCTTTATTGGTTCAGAACATACTGGTATTATATATAGTCTACCTATTGATGGATGGTATGACAGTACATTCATTTATGTACCTGTGCAGTACATTGTAAGCTGAGGCAATCAGTTAAACAATGCTGTGTTGTAATTATGCTACTTTCAGTTTGAACATGAACCGGTTACTGGTAATATACCTTTTCCATGGAAAATATGATAGCATACTTATTCTGTCTCTCTGCATAGGAAATGGCTACGTGGAGCCCCCCTGCTTAACTTCACAAATAGAAAATACATAAAAAATGCTTTAAACCAAGGTATCAACCAGCCTACATTGATTACACTGCTTATCGCCCCATACATGCAGATTACGATGGAATTACAGTTTTTAACAATAAACCAAAGTGCGGAGGACACCCAGTGATCGTAAGCCTCAAATCCAGAGAAGGTGAACAGATCCTGGGTTGCGAGCGAGAGGAGTCCTGGGTCACCTCCAGATCTCTAGTGGTCCATGGTGGTCTTACCTTCAACCGGCCACCGCAGACAGAAAGACAGGAATATCCAACAGCTGTGGCTGATCGGACACAGCCAGTGGGGTCTCCTTTCCACAATCTCTTTTCAATACCTCTGTCCCCCCTTTCACTTGCTCCCCTTCTCTCTTCGTCTCTCTCACACAGACTTGCGCTGACTGATCGTGTGAGCTCTGCTCTCCCCCTCGCTCTTTCATTCGCTCACTCTGTCTCTCTCTGCTTTCCCACCCTCTCGTTCGGCTCACTCAGTCACTCACTCATTCTCTCTCTCCCTCTCTCTCTCGAACCCTTTCTCTGTTATTCTCTCTACCTCTCTCTTTCTTTCTATTTCTCTCTCTCTCTTTATCTCTATGCCTGTCTCTCTCTTTCTCACACTCTCCCTATATGACAGGGGAAACGGAAAGTGAATGGGTTGGATGCTATGCGTTGGAGGATGGTTGTCAGATGTGGAACGTGACACAGCATACATACATCACACACAAACACACACATACACCAGCTGACACACCGACACGCTCCCGCAAGGCAAATTGGTATTCCAGGTCCGGACTGCTGTGCTCTGCTTGTGTCGTCAGAGAGCTGACCAAAAGCCTGGGCCAGTTTTACAAGACTGGGGTTATAAAACTGTTAGCAGAATTAGCTTGGCCTTCCTCTTCACAGGCTTCCACCCTCTGTACGACACCAGGGGGTTGGGGTGAGGCGGGGGAGGGAGCGAAGCGGGGCTGGGGGGGGTGCACTGTAACTTACCTTTGCTGGCTGTACCGGTAGAAGCCTCTGGTCACAAGTCAGAGTGAAATGAAGAATAGGATCATCCTCTACTTTGACAAACGGGAAACAACAGTAGGTTTCTTGTGTTTGGTATGTCAATATCCCCCCTGCAATTTTACCAGGTTGTTATTGTAAAGATCATTTATTGTGGAGAAACACCCAGTTAACTTTCCTGCCCTAAACTGTCTTGACAGGGAGATAGACAGCCTGAAGACAATAAGACAATAACATAAGATGGGTGACAGATGCAGGATGAGTAATGATAGATGATAAAATGTAATGAGCCATTTTGAAGCAGAGACCATCATACCTTCTCCCAAGGCGGACACCGACGCTGCCAAAAATATCTGTCATGTCTCTTTTCTGAAGGCATTTGTGACATTTTTACACAATTTGAGACACAAAGAGAAGATCAATATGATATGACTAGGAATACTGGCATCAGCGTTGAGAATATAATCTGCTAAATGAGGTATGGATCCCATCCACAAAGACCAAGTTTAGAGTAGAGCAAGAGAGACAGAGAGAGAGAGAGAGAGAGAGAGAGAGAGAGAGAGAGAGAGAGAGAGAGAGAGAGAGAGAGAGAGAGAGAGAGAGAGAGAGAAAGAAAGAAAGAGAGGAGAGAGAGAGAGAGAGAGAGAGGGGGGAGAGAGAGAGAGAGAAAGAGAGAAAGAAAGAGAGGGAGAGAGAGAGAGAGAGAGAGAGAGAGAGAGAGAGAGAGAGAGAGAGAGACATAGAGAGAGAGAGAGAGAGAGAGAGAGAGAGAGAGAGAGGAGAGAGACACAGAGACAGAGAGAGAGAGACAGAGACAGAGAGAGAGAGACAGAGAGAGAGAGAGAGAGAGAGAGAGAGAAAGAGGGAGAGAGAGAGAAAGAGAGAGAGAGAGAGAGAGACACAGAGAGAGAGAGAGAGGAAGATAAAGAGAGAGAGAGACAGAGACAGAGAGAGAGACAGAGACTGAGACAGAGAGAGAGAGAGACAGAGAGAGAGGGGGGGGAGAGAAATATACTTTTTTAAACCTTTTTGAGTGCAATATTTACTGTTAGTTTTTTGTTGATGTTGTTTTGTGTCTTCTCACTTTTGTGTATTCTTTACTTAACTTGCTTTGAGAATGTAAACACATGCCAATAAAGCCCCCTTGAATTCAAATTGAGAGAGCGAGAGAGAGAAAGAGAGCGAGAGAGGCACAGAGACAGAGACAGAGACAGAGACAGAGAGAGACAGAGAGAGAGAGAGAGAGAGAGAGAAAGAGAAAGAGACAAAAAGAGAGAGAGAGAAAGAGAAAGAGACAAAACAAAAGAGAGAGAGAGAGAGAAATATGTCATCTTTGGATTCCAGTGTCTTTAGGGACTTGTGTTAGAGACGCATTCTTTCACCGTTGGATGACACCGAAGATGAAGAGAAACAACATGCTGTAACAAAAGGTATTCAACGTGTTTTAAACAATAGGCGCCTGAGACAATCTGAGAATAACAACCAAGCCTAGTCAAGGATGACTGAGTGAGTATTATAATACAAGCTGTGTGTGTCTAATAACATATGCTGAGATAATCATTCATATCACAGACAGACAGCCTGGTATGCAGAGTCTAAACTCTCAGGGGAAATAAGGGGGCGAGCCTCGCTCACTAAGTAGGGCACACTAAGTAGGGTTTGGGGGGGTCAAACGTTTAATAAGAAACACAATTATACCTGAAAGACCTTAGCTAATGCCAAAAATGTCTCACCTTCTGTCCTCTTCACACACAAACGCACAAAAACACACGCATACGCACACACATACACACACACACACACAAACATCCCCTCACCTCTCTCTGACAGGAGTGATTTGGAGTGGAATGTTCCACCTCACCAACTGACACCTTGGAGAGATCCAAGCAAGTGTACTTCTATTTGAAAAACAGTTTGTAATGGTTTCTGTGGTTTTAAAGGATCACCTCAGTAATTCTCAGTGGAAAACAGAATACAAATTATTCACTGGAGGGAAATCTGAGTGTCACTTTTTGGCATTAGAGGCTTGTGTTAGCGAGAGGTGGTGACATAGATTAAATGAGTCTCGCTGATATATCAAAATATACGTCATGTTGTTCCATTACAGCAAAAAGACAATGTAAATTACACAGGAAGTTATTTCTGAGAGAGTGTGTAGTACTACGGATGGTGTGTTAGAACAGGGAGGAGGAGGAGGAGGATGAGGATGGAGGAGGATGGAGGAGGAGGAGGATGGAGGAGGAGGAGGAGGATGGAGGAAGATGGAGGAGGAGGAGGAGGAGGATGGAGGAGGAGGATGGAGGAGGAGGAGGATGGAGGAGGAGGAGGAGGATGGAGGAGGAGGATGGAGGAGGGTGGAGGAGGTTGGAGGAGGAGGATGGGAGGAGGAGGATGGAGGAGGAGGATGGGGGAGGAGGAGGAGGATGGAGGAGGATGGAGGAGGATGAGGAGGAGGAGGAGGAGGAGGAGGAGGAGGAGGAGGATGGAGGATGGAGGAGGAAGGAGGAGGAGGAGGAGGAGGATGGAGGAGGAGGAGGATGGAGGAGGATGAGGAGGAGGATGGAGATGTGTGTATGTGTGCTCCTATGTGTGTGTGTGTGTGAACTTGTGTATGTTTGTGCGCTTGTGTGTGTTACTTTGTGGATTAGTGTGTGTGTGTGTGTCTGTGTGTGTGTGTGTGTGTGTGTGTGTGTGTGTGTGTGTGTGTGTGTGTGTGTGTGTGTGTGTGTGTGTGTGTGTGTGTGTGTGTGTGTGTGTGTGTGTGTGTGTGTGTGTGTGTGTGTGCATCCTATATGTGTTGAAGCTGACAGCTGCTCTCTGACAACACACTAACTGGAAAACCATCTCAGCACTGAAAACGTCCCAACATGGCCTCCACTAAAACCAGAATACAATTTTATGTTTGCCTCCAGTCTCCCAATGGTGACGGGGGGAACGGCAGTGGTCAGCAGGTCTACGGTGGCCTTGAATGGACATACTATGGATGGACTTGGGCTGGTTGAGGTACCATAGGGGACTTTTATTCTCTGGAAATTATTTCCCTTCCAACTAAAATTTAAATCCATTTCAATCTCAGTGCCACATTGAATAAAGGTATTGTACTCCAAAGTGTTTCATTCCTGTTGGAAAGCAGTAAAGATGGGGGGGGGGGGGGGTTGAGGAGGGCTTTTTGACTCATCACCTCTCATAACTGGATTATATGGTCAGGGTCACACAGCATCTATACTGACACTTGATTCACAGATCCTAAGGACTTACCAACTCTCTTCTTTGTCTTTTCTTTCTCCATCTCCCCCTCCCTCCCTCCCTCCCTCCCTCCCTCCCTCCCTCCCTCCCTCCCTCCCTCCCTCCCTCCCTCCCTCCCTCCCTCTCTCTCTCCCCCCCTCTTTCTCTCTCTCTCTCTCCCCTCTCTCCCTCTCCCTCCCTCCCTCCCTCTCTCTCTCCCTATCTCTCTATCTCTCTCTCTCTCCCCCTCTCTCCCTCTCTCTCCCTCTCTCCCTCCCTCTCTCACTCTCCCTCCCTCCCTCTTTCTCTCTTTCTCTCTCTCTCTCTCTCTCCCTCTCTATTCACTGGACCTGTCTGTTCTTCTCTAACCTTAACTCCCAGCAGCAGCAGCAGCAGTAGGCCCGGAGGTCTGTCCAGAGCCTCTTGGTGTTATTGCGTGAGAAACACATTCAGTCTTCATTTAGGAGATTAATTTCCAGGCTTGTTTCAAGCTACACGAAAAAAGGGAAAGGCCCCATAATTTTGGGAGATTTATGTAGACCGGTGCGCAACAGAAAAACAGGCCTGTTTGCCTCCAAAATGAGTTCCGCCGGGAATTAAAGTCCGAATGAAAATAGTCCCCTAGAACTAATCTACAGCCGGTGTAGAATAACTTCTCTTCATTTTAGCAGTTAGAATAATGTATGTTCCCTGCCAAAGACAACCTGTGTGTGAGTGTGTGCATGTGCATGTGTGTGCATGCATGTGTGTATGTTTGATGACTGTACCAGGTTTGGCTGAGAGTTGGGGAATAGACTTCTGCTGAACAAGTGTTCAGAACCTTTTAGGCGGAGGTAGTAAATGGATGACATCAAAGAAATGTAGAATTGTCCGAAGAAGTATGGAATTTTGACTTGTTTTCTTTTGAGCATTTTCTCTGAGTTGAGCTGATTATCATTGATGCACACGAACACACAGGCCCACGCACACATCAGTCCTTATCTCCACACAGCAGTTCATGCAGATGTCCCGAGAGATGAGCTATTCAGAGCGAGACAACGAAGAAGAAAGAGATATTCTGAAAAAGAGGAGGGAGGGAGAGAGATTCAGAGACAGAGAGAGTAACTATTTCCCCATGTGCACCTGGGTCATCGGTTGACCATTTGAAAGTAGGCTTTTAATCCGACCCCTCCACCCCTCCCTATCCCCCCCGCCTTGCCCTGCGTGCCAACACCTATAGGTACTGAGGAATCACAGGAATGAAGGGATTATGAAGCAGCCAAAACCAGTCTCCTAAAGTCTCTTCAACTTTCTCTTCATCTGTATTAAACTTAATGCATTGTCATCTCTTGTCCAGCAGGGGCCTGTTGTATTGAATGTTAATGCAGTTACCCTAAGGGCAAAATGTGTTGTTTTGTGATACCATGGTCAGGTTGAATGCTGGTTGAAACCTCATTGTTTTTTTAATAGCCACCACAAAGAAAATGTCTTCATCAGGTTGTAATCTAATCTTTTTGTAACTAGTTACCTGCATATTCTACATGCATGGCTGTATGTCAGATTATATGTCAGATAGATTAGCCTATGCCTTGACCTTTGACCTATCCACTGTTAGAGGGCAAGGTGTCAGTGAGAATCAGCTTGAACACAGAATGTCCTTGTGCTTGTCGCATATCTCCTGTTAAAGAGTCTGTCATTAAACACACATACTAGGATACTTTTCCCTATCGTTCACTGGGGTCTGTAACAATTCAGTCCTTACAATATTGGCCCTGGCAGCATCCAGCAAGCATTCCTCTGTTCGCACATGTAGCTAACACACGCGCGCACGCAGGTGCATGCGCACACACTCACAGGTTTACAGGAGACCTTTTAACCCCAGAGACTTTTAGGACCTTTTCCAGCACATGGGTTTTTACAGTGTTTTACAGTCAGTGGAGGGAGGGAGCAGGATGACAGTAAAGTTAAACAGGGACAGGAAGACTTTACACACTCATTTAGTAGAACGAGGAAAGACTCGCCACCCAGTTGTCTTCTCCTGTCTTCTCCATCCCTACTTCTCAGGTCACACCAAAGGGTAACCTGCTGTGTCCTGGTAACTTCTAGGGTCTAAACCTAGACTATGGCCTAGGCCTTTTTTATGTCCTGGTAACTTTGTCTTTGGTCCGGTTACTGCATTACCTGGTGCATTGGGAGAGAGGGGGTGAGGAGTATTGTCCCTCCTCACAGTGTTTCCAGAGATGAAATAGATGGATAAAGTTGGGTGGCAATGAGCATGTTGTCACAGGCTACTGGGAGATGAAGAGAGAGGGGTAGGGGTTGAGGGGCCAGGGGTGTGTGGGTGTGGGTGTGGGGGAGGTCTTCTTGTCTCATCACCGCACTTAACTGGATTATTAGGTCAGGGTCACTTAGCAGCTATACTCACATCTGAGTCACAGGTCCTATAGACTCTCTCTCTTTCTCCGTCTTCTCTCTCTCTCTCTCTCTGTCTCTCTCCCTGTGTGTGTCTCTCTCTTTCTCCGTCTTCTCTCTCTCTCTCTCTCTGTCTCTCTCCCTGTGTGTATGTGTGTCTTTCTCTCTCTTACTCCCATTTCTCCTTGTTTTTTCTCTTTCTCTTTCTCTCACCGTCCTCTCTCTTCCCTGTTTTTCTGTTCTTTCTTTCTTTCTGTTCTTTCTGTTCTTTCTTTCTTTCTCACTTCCCTTCATTGTCTTTTTCCCCTCTCTCTCTTGCTCTCTCTTTCTCTCTCTCTCTCGCTATTTTCTATGTCCTGGTAACTTTGTCTTTGGTCCGGTTACTGCATTACCTGGTGCGATGGGAGAGAGGGGGTGAGGAGTATTGTCCCTCCTCACTCTGTTTCGGGAGGCATAAAAGGCCAAGTATGCGCTCAAGCCTCCCCTTCTCCCTTCCTCCCCCTTTTCACCCCCTCCCTCCCAGCAACGTCAGCCTTTGTTTTAGGGGGTGGCGTTTGGCGGCAGCGGGCAGGATTGTGTGTGTGACTCGGGAAGGCTAATATTTTAGTAGGTGTGAAAGCAGACAGTGAAGACCCGATAATGCCCTGGGTGATGTCATGTGCCCGTGTTACAGAGGGAGATTTGTGTGTTTGTTTGCTGCGCACGTGTGTGTGTGTGAGCTTGTGTGTGTGTGTAAGAGGGATGGATTGGGATCTCTTTGTTCCCTGTTTAAGAGGTGGGGGATTGGATGGTTAATTAGCGAATTGTTCAGTTATCCCCCGGACAAGGGAAATTGATCAGTGACATAGATGAAGGCTCTGATTTCAACCAACCTGCCGATTAACCCCCCCCCCCACCCTAAGAATATCATGGTAATTTGATTTGTTTTTATTAGGATCTCCATTAGCTGACGCCAATGGCTACAGCTAGTCTTACTGGGGTCTGACACATAACAAAAAATTCATTACAGACTAAATACTTTACAATTTACATACATTGAACAACATGAACATGTAGTGTGTGTGTGTGTGTGTGTGTGTGTCTATCAGTTACACATGCATGTCATTACATACACACAACAAGTAGGTCACATGGGGGAGAGGCCTTGTGCCGGGAGGTGTTGCTTTATTTGTTTTTGTTTCAAACTAGGTTTGCGTTCACTTGTGCTATATAAGATGGAAGGGATTTCCATGCACTCATGGCTCTGTATAATACTTCATGCTTCCTTGAATTTGTTCCGAACCTGGAGACTGTGAAAAGACCCCTGGTGGGGTAAATGTGTGTGTCAGTGCTGTGTGTAAGTTGACTATGCAAACAATTTGGAATTTCCAGCACATTAATGTTTCTTATAAAAACAAGAAGTGATGCAGTCAGTCTTTCCTCAACTCTCAGCCAAGAGAGACTGGCAGCATAGTATTACCATTAGCCCTCTGATTACAATGAAGAGCAGGACGTGCTGCTCTGTTCTGGGCCAGCTGCAGCTTGACTACATCTTTCTTTACAGCACTTGACCATATGACTGAACATTAATCAAGATAAGATAAAACTAGCCTGTAGGACTTGCTTTGTGGAGTGTGGTGTCAAAAAAGCAGAGCATCTCTTTATTATGGACAGACCTCTCCCCATCTGTACAACCATTGAATCTATGTGTTTTGACCATAACACCAAGTAATTTAGTCTCTTCAACTTGTTCAACACCCACACCATTCATTATCAGATTCAACTGAAGTCTATAACTTAGGGAATGATTTGTAACAAATACAATGCTCTTAGTTTTAGAGATACTTAGGACCAGTTTATTAATGGCCACCCATTCCAAAACAGACTGCAACTCTTTGTTAAGGGTTTCAGTGACTTCATTAGTTGTG
The DNA here is from genome assembly GCF_036934945.1 of Oncorhynchus masou masou. Lineage (NCBI taxonomy): Eukaryota > Metazoa > Chordata > Actinopteri > Salmoniformes > Salmonidae > Oncorhynchus > Oncorhynchus masou. The sequence continues at coordinate 20,797,946 of NC_088221.1, read as the reverse complement.
GTTGCTGATGTGATATGGTTGAGCCATCAGCATACATGGACACACATGCTTTGTTTAATGCCAGTGGCAGGTCATTGGTAAAAAATTGAAAAGAGTAGAGGGCTTAGAGAGCTGCCCAGCGGGACATCACACTTTACACGTTTAACATTAGAGAAGCTTCCATTAGATATATACAGTTGAAGTTGAAAGTTTACATACACTTATGTTGGAGACATTAACTTCTTGCGTCGAGCAATCCCGGATCCGGGATCCTATTTATAGCCTCAAACTCATTAGCATAACGCAATGTTAACTATTCATGAAAATCGCAAATGAAATGAAATAAATATATTTGCTCTCAAGCTTAGACTTTTGTTAACAACACTGTCATCTCAGATTTTCAAAATATGCTTTTCAACCATAGCTAAACAAGCATTTGTGTAAGAGTATTGATAGCTAGCATAGCTATAAGCCTAGAATTCATCCAGCAACATTTTCACAAAAACAAGAAAAGTATTCAAATAAAATCATTTACCTTTGAAGAACTTCAGATGTTTTCAATGAGGAGACTCTCAGTTAGATAGCAAATGTTCAGTTTTTCAAAAAATATTATTTGTGTAGGACAAATCGCTCCGTTTTGTTCACGTTTGGCTATGAAAAAAACCTGCATCCAGTTATAGCCTCAAGCTCATTAGCATAACGTAACGTTAACTATTTATGAAAATCGCAAATGAAATGAAATAAATATGCTATCTCTCAAGCTTAGCCTTTTCTTAACAACACTGTCATCTCAGATTGTCAATATATGCTTTTCAACCATAGCAAAACAAGCATTTGTGTAAGAGTATTGATAGCTAGTGTAGCATTTAGCGTAGCATTTAGTGGGCAACATTTTCACAAAAACCAGAAAAGCATTCAAATAAAATCATTTACCTTTGAAGAACTTCGGATGTTTTCAATGAGGAGACTCTCAGTTACATAGCAAATGTTCAGTTTTTCCTGAAAGATTCTTTGTGTAGGAGAAATCGCTCCGTTTTGTACATCACGTTTGGGTACCAAAAAACCTGAAAATTCAGTCATCAAAACGGCAAACTTTTTTTCAAATTAACTCCATAATATCGACTGAAACACGGCAAACGCTGTTTAGAATCAATCTTCAAGGTGTTTTTCACATATCTCTTCATTGATATATCGTTCGTGGAAGTCTACTTTCTCCTCTGAATCCCATGGAAAAATACTTGCAGCTGAAGATGACGCACCAATTTCGACGGAGGACAACGGGCGGACACCTGGCAAATGTAGTCTCTTATGGTCAATCTTCCAATTATATGCCTACAAATACGTCACAATGCTGCAGACACCTTGGGGAAACGGAAGAAATTGTGGGCTCTTTCCTGTCGCATTCACAGCCATATAAGGAGACATTGGAAAACAGAGCTTCAAAAATGATGCTTATTTCCTGTTTGAAGTTTCATCTTGGTTTCGACTGTAGCATCAGTTCTGGGGCACTCACAGATAATACGTCAGAGTGTTTTCTTTCCAAAGCTGTCAATTATATGCATAGTCGAGCATCTTTTTGTGACAAAATACTGCGCTTAAAACGGGCACGTTTTTTTATCCAATAATGAAATAGCGCCCCTATAGATTCAAGAGGTTAAAACTCGTATTTCAACCGCTCCACAAATTTCTTGTTAACAAACTAAAGTTTTGGCAAGTCGGTTATGACATCTACTTTGTGCATGACACAAGTAATTTTTCTAACAATTGTTTACAGAAGGGTTATTTCATTTAAAATTCACTCTATTACAATTCCAGTGCGTCAGAGTTTACGTACACTATGTTGACTGTGCCTTTCAACAGCTTGGAAGATTTCAGAAAATGTTGTCATGGCTTTAGAAGCTTCTGATAGGCTAATTGTACCTGTGGATGTATTTCAAGGCCTACCTTCAAACTCAGTGCCTCTTTGCTTGACATCATGGTAAAATCAAAAGAAATCAGTCAAGACCTCAGAAAAAAAGTTGCCATAAAACAAAAACGCCATAAAAAGGCCAGACTACGGTTTGCAACTGCACATGGGGACAAAGATCGTACTTTTTGGAGAAATGTCTGGTCTGATGAAACAAAAATAGAACTGTTTGGCCATAATGACCATCGTTATGTTTGGAGGAAAAAGAGGGAGGCTTGCAAGCCGAAGAACACCATCCCAACCATGTAGCACGGGGGTGGGAGCATCATGTTGTGGGGTTGCTTTACTGCAGGAGGGACTGGTGCACTTCACAAAATAGATGGCATCATGAGGGAGGAAAAGTATGTGGATATATTGAGGCAACATCTCAAGACATCAGTCAGGAAGTTAAAGCTTGGCCGCAAATGGGTCTTCCAAATGGACAATGACCCCAAGCATACTTCCAAAGTTGTGGCAAAATGGCCGAAGGACAACAAAGTCAAGGTATTGGAGTGGCCATCACAAAGCCCTGACTTCAATCCCATAGAAAATTTGTGGGCAGAACTGAAAAAGTGTGTGCGAATAAGGAGGCCTATAAACCTGACTCAGTTCCACCAGCTCTGTCAGGAGGAATTGGCCAAAATTGTGGGAAGCTTGTGGAAGGCTATCCAAAAATGTTTGACCCAAGTTAAACAATTTGAAGGCAATGCTACCAAATACTAATTGAGTGTATGTTAACTTCTGACCCACTAGGAATGTGATGAACGAAGTAAAAGCTTAAATAAATCATTCTTTCTACTATTATTCTGACACTTCACATTCTCAAAATAAAGTGGTGATCCTAACTGGCCTAAGACTGGGAATTTTTACTCTGATTAAATGTCAGAAATTGTGAAACATTTAGTTTAAATGTACTTGGTTAAGGTGTATGTAAACCTCCGACTTCAACTGTTGCTCTGAATCCATGATATGGCAGAGGTTGAAAAGCCATAACACATATGTTTTCTCAACAACAGGCTATGGGGATTAATATCACAGGCTGTACTGAAATCTAACAGTACAGCTCCCACAATCTTTTTCTTAATTTCTTTCAACCAATCATCTGTCATTTGTGTCAGTGCTGTACATTGTGAGTGCCCATCTCTATAAGTTGAAAGTCTGTTGTTCATTTGTAGCATTGGCATGGCATGGGACAAAGAGGGTAGTGTACTGAAACTGAGAAGAGAAGAGGACAGAACCTCTCCCTTCTACTCAAAGTGTGTACTCGTTTATTCCCCCTTCATGGATTTGCCCGTACGAAAAAACCACATGAAATTCACATGTGGAAAATCAATACATTTTATTTCACAAGACAAATCGTGTGGTTTTGGAACTCTTCACACGTGATGATATTTCACAGGTGATGCCCTGCAAACAAAGATGAGTAATTAAGATGTCCCTAGAACATCACACAGTGTTTTCAATTGACATGCATGATTACGCTGTGTATGTTTATTTATACAGTAATTATGATTCAACATATCCTTGCCTGGGATATAAACTCACATCCTTCCAACCTTCCTGCTATGCCACCATGTCTGTGTCTGTTTTCGCCTGTATTCCAACACTTTGGACTTAAAATCTCAGCTTTGTCAAAAATACGCTCAAGAATAACAAGTATATTTATCATAGTGATTCAGGTGTAACATTAAAGCAGAATAATATGCCCCAACAACATTATACAGAAAAACACTCAAATTGCTGAAATAAGTAAATGTAATCAATGATGAGAGAATAGTCAGAATAAATTATAACTAAAATAGCTAGACCCACCCTAGACCCACTCCAATTTGCTTACCGCCCAAATAGGTCCACAGACGACGCAATCGCAACTAAACTGCACACTGCCCTAACCCATCTGGACAAGAGGAATACCTATGTGAGAATGCTGTTCATCGACTACAGCTCAGCATTTAACACCATAGTACCCTCCAAACTCATCATCACCCTGGGTCTCGACCCTGCCCTGTGCAACTGGGTACTGGAATTCCTGACGGGCCGCCCCCAGGTGGTGAGGGTAGGTAACAACATCTCCACCCTGCTGATCCTCAACACTGGGGCCCCACAAGGGTGCGTTCTGAGCCCTCTCCTGTACTCCCTTGTTCACCCACGACTGCATGGCCATGCACGCCTCCAACACAATCATCAAGTTTGCAGACGACACTACAGTGGTAGGCTTGATTACCAACAACGAAGAGACGGCCTACAGGGAGGAGGTGAGGGCCCTCGGAGTGTGGTGTTAGGAAAATAACCTCACACTCAGCGTCAACAAAACAAAGGAGATGATCGTGGACTTCAGGAAACAGCAGAGGGAGCACCCCCCTATCCACATCGACGGGACAGTAGTGGAGAGGGTAGTACGTTTTAAGTTCCTCTGTGTACACATCACGGACAAACTGAATTGGTCCACCCACACAGACAGCATCGTGAAGAAGGCGCAGCAGCGCCTCTTCAACCTCAGGAGGCTGAAGAAATTTGGCTTGTCACCAAAAGCACTCACAAACATTTACAGATGCACAATCGAGAGCATCCTGTCGGGCTGTATCCCCGCCTGGTACGGCAACCATAAGGCTCTCCAACCATAAGGCTCTCCAGAGGGTATGAGGCCTGCACAATGCATCACCAGGGGCAAACTACCTGCCCTCCAGGACACCTACACCACCCGATGTCACAGGTAGGCCATAAAGATCATCAAGGACAACAACCACCCGAGCCACTGCCTGTTCACCCCGCTATCATCCAGAAGGCGAAGTCAGTACAGGTGCATCAAAGCAGGGACCAAGTGACTGAAAAACAGCTTCTACCTCAAGGCTATCAGACTGTTGAACCGCCACCACTAACATTGAGTGGCTGCTGCCAACATACTGACTTAACTCCAGACACTTTAATAATGGAATAATTTATGTAAAAATGTATCACTAGCCACTTTAAACAATGCCACTTAATATAATGTTTACATACCCTACATTACTCATCTCATATGTATATACTGTACTCTATACCACCTACTGCATCTTTCCTATGCC
>NC_088221.1:20354560-20492457 GCF_036934945.1 Oncorhynchus masou masou | reverse complement strand
CTATTTCTCTATGATGTTACTAGTAAACACAATATCAATTTCACTGGCTCCGACATAACAGGTGGGTTATCGTAAGCAACATCAGGGCCCAAACTGTGGCCCAATAGCCAGACATCTTCCACATTTCTAGCCCAGTTGGGAACACTTTCACTGGCCGCCAGGTCAGACAGCATCCCTGTGTGAAAACAGAATGACCCACATATATCCCAAGCATCCATCCGTACACTTGCCATGTGGTGCTGAATGAGGCAGGTATTTGGGGTTGAGGCGAACACATATGGACCAGGCATTTTGAGTAGTACAGATGTGGCAGGTATTTTGAGTTTTGGTTTAGGGCACATATCCTGCACTATGTGTCAGGTATTTGGGGTTAAGGGGAGAGAGGAATACATAGAGTACAGTACGATATGGGGCAGGTGTGTTGTTGAGGGGAAAAAGGACTACATACAAATGTAGGATCTTAATTTTAGCCACTTTGCTACAGCAGGAAAATAATCCTGCAGCAAGAGGAAATGTGAATTATTATGATGATTATATTTAATGGACGTTTTTGTAGGGGTTGATGCATTGATACAGTCTGAAATTTCAGTTGCAATTACAAACTTCAGAAGCCTTTTCAAACGTTTTGCATGTTCTTCATTTCAGCAATGTTGTTCTGCAACAGGGTGATCAAATTAGGGACCTTAATCTGTATGGGTCATGTATTTATGGTTGGGAGAAGATAAGAGTATATATGGGGCAGATTTATCAAAGAAAAGAAAGGAGCTGATTCATCAAAGACACTGATTCATCAAACCTAAATCTAGCCCTCAGACTGCCTCAGGAGCTGCTGGACATATGTTGTCATTTTCTCTACCAGGACTGAACACATGAGAAAACACCAGACGCCTATGCTGAGGGCAGCAACTGGAGGGGTGAATGGGCTGAATCTATATGTGGTGTGTAATCTAGGAGTGTAATAACATGTTGTTGAATATTAATTAATTAATTATGTTTTGGACCATACAGAATAGATCAAGCTATATTGTTGACTCCAGTCTGTTTCTAATTTCCAAACCCACGGTCTCTAAAAGCCACTGAATACAGAGCATTCATATGACTAAATATGTACCCCTGGCAAAAACACATGCTTGTCTCTTAAATGTACAGAGTACATAATCTAATGTGACAACTCAGGGCTTGCCCTGCTAAGACCTAAGGGGATGGAAAGAGCACTTTTCATGAGAGACCGATGATGGGACAATCCCTCTGTAGCACTTGGCTGAACATTGAGTTTTTGCACCTCCGTGTGTGTGTGTGTGTGTGTGTGTGTGTGTGTGTGTGTGTGTGTGTGTGTGTGTGTGTGTGTGTGTGTGTGTGTGTGTGTGTGTGTGTGTGTGTGTGTGTGTGTGTGTACCTTGGTGATGAGAGTAGGCGTGTGTATGAGTGTGTGTATGTGTGTGTTTATGTGCCTGTTTCAAATCAAATCAAATGTTATTAGTCACATGCGCCGAATACATCAGGATAACCAACAATGAAGTTTAAAAAAATACAGATAAGAATAAGAGATAAAAGTAACAAGTAATTAAAGAGCAGCAGTAAAATAACAATAGCGAGACTATATGCAGGGGGTACTGATACAGAGTCAATGTGTGGGGGCACCGGTTAGTTGAGGTAGTATGTACATGTAGATATAGTTATTAAAGGGACTATGCATAGATGACAACAGAGAGTAGCAGTGGTGTAAAGAGGGGGTGAGAGAGGGGGGGCACTGCAAATAGTCTGGGTAGCCATTTGACAAGATGTTCAGGTGTCTTGTGGCTTGGGGGTAGAAGCTGTTTTGAAGCCTCTTGGACCAAGACTTGGCACTCCGGTACCGCTTGCCATGCGGTAGGAGAGAGAACAGTCTATGACTAGGGTGACTGGAGTCTTTCACAATTATAAGGGCCTTCCTCTAGCACCGCCTGGTATAGAGGTCCTGGTCGGCAGGAAGCTTGGCTACAGTGATGTACTGGGCCATTCGCACTACCCTCTGTAGCGCCTTGCGGTCGGAGGCTGAGCAGCTGCCATACCAGGCAGTGATGCAACCAGTAGAAACTTTTGAAGTTCTGAGGACCCATGCCAAATATTTTTAGTCTCCCTAGGGAGAATAGGTTTTGTCGTGCCCTCTTCACGACTGTCTTTGTTTGATTGGACCTTGATAGTTTGTTGGTGATGTAGACACCAAGGAACTTGAAGCTCTCAACCTGCTTCCCTGCAGCCCCATCAATGACAATGGGGGCATGCTCGGTTCTCTTTTTCCTATAGTCCACAGTCATCTCCTTTGTCTTGATCATGTTGAGGGAGAGGTTGTTGTCCTGGCACCACACAGCCACGTCTCTGACCTCCTCCCTATAGGCTGTCTCGTCGTTGTCGGTGATCAGGCCTACCACTGTTGTGTCAGCGGCAAATTTAATGATGGTGTTGGAGTCGTGCCTGGCCATGCAGTTATGAGTGAACAGGGATGGGACTGAGCAAGCACACCTGAGGGGCCCCTGTGTTGAGGATCAGTGTGATGGATATGTTGTTTATCACCTGGGGACGGCCCGTCAGGAAGTCCAGGATCCAGTTGCAGAGGGAGGTGTTTAGTCCCACGGTCCTTAGCTTTTTGATGAGCTTTGAGGGTACTATGGTATTGAAGCTGAGCTGCAGTCAATGAATAGCATTCTCACATATGTGTTCCTTTTGTCCAAGTGGGAAAGGGCAGTGTGGAGTGCAATAGAGATTGCATCATCTGTGCGGTGGTATAATCTGTTGAGGCGGTATGGGAATTGGAGTGGTTCTTGGGTTTCTGGGATGATGGTGTTGATGTGAGCTCTGACCATCCTTTCAAAGCACTTCATGGCTACAGACGTGAGTGCTACGGTTCGGTAGTCATTTAGGTAGGTTACCTTAGCGTTCTTGGGCACAGGGACTATGGTGGTCTGCTTTAAACATGTTGATATTACAGACCCGGACAGGGAGAGTTTGAAAATGTCAGTGAAGACACTTGCCAGTTGGTCAGCGCATGCTCGCGGTACACGTCCTGGCATTCCGGCCATCGGCTGCGGAGAGCATAATCACACAGTCTTTCGGAACAGCTGGTGCTCTCATGCATTTTTCAGTTTTATTTGCCTCGAGCGAGCATAGAAGTAATTTAGCTCGTCTGGTAGGCTCTTTTCACTGGGCAGCTCTCAGCTGTGCTTCCCTTGTAGTCTGTAATGGTTTGCAAGCCCTGCCACATCCAACGAGCATCAGAGCCATTGTAGTACGATTCGATCTAAGTCCTGTATTGACGCTTTGCCTGTTTGATGGTTCGTCGGTGGGCGTAGTGTGATTTCTTATAAGCTTCCGCTCTTTGAAAGCGGCAGCTCTAGCTTTTAGTTCAGTGCGGATGCTGCCTGTAGTCCATGGCTTCTGGTTGGGGTTATGTACGTACAGTTACTGTGGGGACGACGTCATCGATGTTCTTATTGATGAAGCCAATGACTGATGTGGTGTACTCGTCAATGCCATCGGAGGAATCCTGGAACATATTCCAGTCTGTGCTAGCAAAACAGTCCTGTTTGTATCTGCTTCCTCTGACCCCTTTTTTATTGATCTAGTCACTGGTGCTTCTTGCTTTAAGTTTTGCTTGTAAGCAGGAATCAAGAGGATATTATGGTCAGATTTGCCAAATGGAGGGCGAGGGAGAGCTTTGTATGCGTCTCTGTGTGTGGAGTATAGGTGGCCCAGAGTTATTTGTCCTCTGGTTGCACATTTAACATGCTGATAGGAATTTGGTAAAACTGATTTAAGTTTCCCTGCATTAAAGTCCCCGGCTATTAGGAGTGCCACCTCTGGGTGAGCATTTTCTTATGGCAGAATTATTTTACCTTGATTTATTTTACCTTTATTTAAAACCTCTTTGGGCTAGGGGGCAGTATTTTGATGTCTGGATGACAAGCGTGCCTTAAGTAAACTGCCTGTTACTCAGGCCTAGAACCTAGGATATGCATATAATTGGTAGATTTGGATAGAAAACCCTAAAACTGTTAAAATAATGTCTGTGTGTATAACAGAACTGATATGGCAACCGAAAACCCGAGGACACACCATCCAGAAGAAAAAGAAATTCAAGCCACCATTGATTCCTTTGGCTTTCATCTTTAATGAAGGGAACACCTCCCAGATTGCAGTTCCTATGGCTTCCATTAGATGTCAATAGTCTTTAGAAATAGTTTCAGGCTTGTTTTTGGAAAAATTAGCAAGAATTTGTAGTTTTTCTAAGTGGCTCCCATTTTGGCTGTAGTGTTTTTTATAGGTTCTAGTGAATGCTTTGTTGTTTAATGACAATAACGATTCTCCGTCTTAAATTTGATCGTTTATTTACATATTATGGTACCTGTGGTTTAATTATAAACATTGTTTGACTTGTTTGGAGAAGTGTATTGGTTTGGGATTCAACATTTGGGATTCATCTTGTATGCATTTTGAAGGAGGGAAACCAGTGAATTATTGAATGACGTGGGTCAGCTAAACTGAGTTTTGGGGGACATGAAGATGGACTTTATCAAACAAAATGACCATTTGTGATGTGGCTGGGACCTTTTGGAGTGCCAACAGAAGAAGATCTTCAAAGGTAAGGGATTTGTTTTTTAACTATTTCTGACTTTCGTGGCGCATCTGCCAGGGTGGAAAATGTTTTTAATGCTTTTGTGTGATGGGCACTGTCCTCAGATAATCTCATGGTGTGCTTTTGCCGTAAAGCCTTTTCGAAATCTGACACAGCAGCTGGATTAACAAGAAGTTAAGCTTTTAATTGATGTATGACATTTGTATTTTCATGTATGTTAAATATGACTATTTCTGTCATTTGAATTTCGTGCTCTGCAATTTCACCGGAAGTTGTCGAGATGAGACGCTAGCGTCCCACTGATCCGCAAGACGTTTTTAACTAGGCAAGTCAGTTAAGAACAAATTCTTATTGACAATGAAGTCCTAGGAACAACTGCCTTGTTCAGGGGCAGAAAAACAGATTTTTACCTTGTCAGCTTGGGTATTCGATCTAGCAACCTTTCAGTTACTAGCCCAACCCTCTAACCACTAGGCTACCTGCCGCCCCATTCACTGCTATCTCTGACTGTGGTGGTATGTAAACAGCTACAAAGAATACAGATGAAAACTCTCTCGGTAGGTAGTGTGGTCTACAGCTTATCATGAGACACTCAGTCGAGCAATAGCTCAATATTGTGCACCAGCTGTTGTTTACAAAAATACATAGACCGCTGCCCCTTGTCTTACAAGATGCCGCTGTTCTATCCTGCCGGTGCATCGTATAACCAGCAAAATGTCTGTTGATGTTGTTGTCGTTCAGCCACGACTCCGTGAAGCATCAGATGTTACAGTTTTTAATGTCTCATTGGTAGTTTAATCTTTTGTGTAACTCGTCGATTTTATTGTCCAAAGATTGCACATATGCTAGCAGGATGGAGAGATCGCCTACGAATTCTCAGAAGGCAGCACAATCTTCGGCCCCTCTTTCTCTGCTTTTTCTTCTCTTCCCATGGAAGCAGTGTATCCTTCGCGTCGGGCTCGTCAGAGTCGTGAAAGGAAAAAAGGGATTCTGCTAGTCCACGGTGAGTAATCGCAGTCCTGATGTCTAGAATTTATTTTCGGTCATAAGAGACATTACGGGCAACATTATGCACAAAATAAGTTTAAAAAAATAGTTACATACAATGCACGTAAACAAACAAAAAAAACACAATCTGCCATCTTCTCCTGGGTGCAATGTTTGCCTGTTTGTGTGGGAACCTTGGTGACTTGCATACATTTGTGTGTTTTCTCTTCCTTCTCTCCTCTCATTAAGATGGTATTAGGGCCCCATTCACTTTTCACAGACATCAGTCTGTATGAGTGGAGTGACCTATTCCCCATGGGCCCGATTCAGACAGAAATGTACACCTTCCCTATGCAAACCTTTCCTAAAAGCGTCTCAGTAGTGGGTATTCAGACTTACCTTATGCAGGTGAGTAATGGGTTTTACAGACATGGTTCCCTTACGTGTGTTGAATACATGTAGCCATTTCCTGCCGTCAAAGGACCAAATCACCCTCCATGGCATCATGGCTGTAATGTTAATAATATTTTTCATAATTTCATAATTAATACACTTTTTTTATTATGCAGAACAGCCAGTGTTTCTATGTCAAACGGCTTTGTTATATTTCAGTCATCTGTGATGTACGTAAATAAAGTGTAATTCTGGGATGTAAACTCAAAATGTAATACATTGCAACTCTATATCTGACATGGTACAGGTCTTATTTTTTAAGCCCATAACCATGTGTGTGTGGTGTATACGTATGTTGCAATGTAGAGTTGTTTAAAACTACCAAGAAACACTCTGTGTGACTCTGATTTAGCCCACTGCAGTAAAATGTTAATTAAACAGTTGAAAACCCTCCAACTTGCTGGCAAACAGATTTTCTTATGGCGTTTTCATTCAGTATGGCTTTCAGTACATTTATCTAAAGCAATACCTCTAAATGGGAGTAGTTTCAGGAAACTAGGCATATGTCGCATGTCACATGTTCAAATGCACAGGAGAGGCATTTGAACATAAACCTTTTTTTATGTATTTTTTGGCAGAAATGCCTTCTGGAACATGTGAACTTTCATGTGCCTTAATCACACATTTAAATTCCATCTGTAAATACAAATACAATTGTTTACAAGCCTAGTTGCTCTAGCCACAGAAAAAGCCAGGAGCCTTCACGCTAGCCCTGATTGGATTGGCCGGATATGCCGAGAGACGAGTTCGGATAGGTCTGCCATGTAGCATGCTTCTGTCTATAACATGAGCTGCTCATTATGTGTAGGTAATCATTTCTAACGCAGCTTTTTTTTTTTATATATCACAAATAACTGCAAAAGTTTTTAGAAATCAGTGGAATACCTGGTGGAAGCAGAGAATGATAGCTAAGGAGATTTAGAACATTCTGGCGTTTGATTGCAAATATGCGGAGGGAGTCAATAAGAGAACACCTGTCTCCGGATTACATCTTCCACGGCAACCGTGGCATCCATGACAGAGAGGAAGAAGCGTTCCTCCATGTATATGGGTAAGCGAGTCTAGCTAGCTACATTTTCAGATCTTATACATTTTCAGTGCAAGTTAAACGTGTCTAGCATTATGTGTATGATCTGTGGAGTAATATTATTTATATCTCATAAAGCCATTTGCATTGCTAGTTATAGCCTAATGTTAGCTAGCTAGCTAACATTAAACCTAGTTGGTTAGCTTTAGCTTCCTGCAGATTCATGCAGGGTAGTAACGTTATGAGTTGGGATTATGGATCATTGTTTAGCTAGCTAGCTACATGTCTAAACAAAAGACTCCCCTATATAAGTAAACATTTCACTGTAACATTTACACCGTCTGTGTCCTGTTCATGTGACAAATAAACAGATTTTATTTGATATAGTGTGTGTTTACCAGAGACGGTAATGTGAAGAACATGACCTGCACCAAAGTCAAATTAGGATATAACGTTAGGCCAATGAGACAGTGTCCAAGTTCTAGAATCCTCTGGTAGAATGCCCTGATTTTATTTTCATCACACTCAACAGTCAGCTATTTTCTTTAATTATCTTGCCATTAACTTGTAAATAATGATAGTGTTGTTAGTTTATTTTCCTGTAATAATGAATAGAAATTAGCTCAAATGAAGATGTTGTCAGCTATGATATGATCATTATTTAAACTGGCCAGCCAGCTAACAAGCTAGAAACTAACCAAAACATTGTTTAGAAAGTTGCTTTTAGTTGCCTGGTTTGCTAGACTGACATGTAATAAATTCATTTTTAAATGGATGGGTTTATTGCCGTTAAAATACACAAGTTATGTTATTTTGGACCCCCAGGCTGCTGATGTCATGCACAAACATATTAATCTCATTTTCAGCATCGATTGGTAGATAAAAGGACTGCTGGCCCATGTTGTCTCCAATGCTTCCCACAGTTGGCTGGATGTCCTTTGAGTGGTAGACCTTTGGTTGGTGGACCATTCATGATACACACGGGAAACTGTTGAGTGTGAAAAACCCAGCAGCGTTGCAGTTCTAGACACAAACCGGTGTGCCTGGCACCTACTATCATACCACGTTGAAAGAGATTTACATTTTTTGTCTTGCCTATTCACTCTCTGAATGACACACATACACAATCCATGTCTCAATTTTCTCAAGGCTTAAAAATCCTTCTTTAACCTCTCATCTACACTGATTGAAGTGGATTTAACATTAACAAGGGACATCAATAAGGGAGCATTGCTTTCACCTGGATTCACCTGGTCAGTCTGTCATGGAAAGAGCAGATGTCCTTGATGTTTTGTATACGCAGTGTACATGGAGATAGTTTAGTGCCTAAAATAAGGAGTTAAATACATGTTTCCTGATCTTTCTTATATCGCTCAGATATAGACAAGACACTTCAGAACAAACGTCCTTTAGATTTTTTGTTGTTGACTATCTGTTTATCCATGTTTGAAGCTGTTATTCAATGTTTTTCTATGGACTAACAGCAATAACGACAAATTAAAATTGTCATCAAATAATTTAAAAAAAATTAAAAATTTGATACCTTAAGGGGTCCTAAAACTCCAAATCAAACAGCTAAATGATCCTTGGTATGACCATCTTAAAACAATTCCATGTTAGCTTTGTAAATTACAGTGCATGTTATTTCTATCAGAAAGAAAGAGAGTAGATGTTGTTCCACTTGGAACCCACAGGTTGCTCGACCTTATTGATCATTTCATCACGCTTAAAGGTGGTGGAATGATGAGGGAATTAAATCAAGGTCAGAATATGGCGTATCTGTAGACACACTTCCACCACACTTTAATTTCTTTGATCTCCACACCCAACAAATAGTGGGTGAATAGCACGATATTCTCATTCTTAAGAGTAAAACGAGGAACACTGCAACATAGTAAAATCTTGAACACGTTCAGAAGTGTTATTTTAACACCCGTACAGTGTGACTCATATGTTCACTGAAAATAGTGTACATTTGACACTTTCAGAGTTAAAGGTACACCATTGATGTTTTTCTGTGTGGGGCTCTGGACTGGCCTGGGCAAACAGATCATACTTAATCCGCCTCAAAGTCAAACTGTCATCCTTCACCGGGATTGTTTTAAGACTCTGGGAAGAGAGTGTGTGTGTGTGGTGCAAGCGTGTGTCCGTGTGTATGTGTGTGTTTGATCCCCTTCAAAGTAAACCTGTCACTGTCTGATGAGTCCTCAGTTCACACCAGACAGGAAGAGAGTGTCAGTCAGCAACCCCCTTCCTCTGAAATGGTTAATGTGGTCGTTTCTATATAATGTAAATAATCTATATTTATTCTATATTTGACATTCCTTTTGAACGTTGTGGCTATGGTGGAAGGAAAACACATGAAGCAACAAGCAAATATATGAGCATTTTAACAAGTAGCCAACATACGCTTGGTCAACATACGGTTCTGTAGAGAGGGTGAGACTTTATATTTTCACATCCTTTACACACACCCTAAAAATGTTTACTTTTACTGTGTTTTTAGTTTGTGTACCCAGGCCCTGCCAAGCAAATGCTACTGAGAATAAATAGGCACTCTGAAAATGGCTGCTGTTATTGTTTCTCTGGCACACACATAAACACCCTTACAAAAAACACACGAAAAGAAACATGTGCAAAAATCATGTGTGAAAAAGCTTGTTAGAAACAACATGTGGTTTACAAATCACGTGAAAAAAAAGATTCACGATGAAGAAAAAAAGACACGTATGAAGTTTCACATAGATTTTTTTACATGCGAACAAATCACTTGATGAATGTCATTTGGAAAAAACTTTACATTTTTTTCACAAGTCAGACATGTGGTTTTCCGAATGTCAAGAGCCGTGCCTCCTCCAAAACACAACCCAGCCAAGCCACACTGCTTCTTGACACAATGCCCACTTAATCCGGAAGCCAGCCGCACCAATGTGTCGGAGGAAACACCATGCACCTGTGTCAGCATGCACGGTGCCCAGCCCGCCATAGGAGTCGCAAGTGCAAGTGCATGATGGGACAAGGACATCCCAGCCGGCCAAACCCTCTCCTAACCCGGACGACGCTGGGCCAAACACGAATCTGACCATCACCCATACTGAGACAAAACCGCTGCTCGTCAGTGAAGAACACATTTTGCCAGTCCTGTCTGGTCCAGCGGCAGTGGGTTTGTGCCCATAGGCGACGTTGTTGCCAGTGATGTCTGGTGAGGACCTGCCTTACAACAGGCCTACAAGCCCCCAGTCCATCCTCTCTCAGCCTATTGCAGACAGTCTGAGTACTGATGGAGGGATACTGGTGTAACTGGGGCAGTTGTTGTTGCCATACTGTACCTGTCCCGCAGGTGTGATGTACCGATCATGTGCAGGTGTTGTTACACGTGGTCTACCACTGCGAGGACGATCAGCTGTCCATCCTGTCTCCCTGTAGCGTTGTCTTAGGCGACCTGTTCACCGGACGTGCTACCTGTCCCAGACCTGCTTTTTTCAACTCTCTAGAGACAGCAGGAGCGGTAGAGATACTCTCAATGATTGGCTATGAAAAGCCAACTGACATTTACTCCTGAGGTGCTGACTTGTTGCATCCTATACAACTACTGTGATTATTATTATTATTATACCATGCTGGTCATTTATGAACATTTGAACATCTTGGCCATGTTGTGTTATAATCTCCACCAGGCACAGCCAGAAGAGGACTGGCCACCCCTCATAGCCTGGTTCCTCTCTTGGTTTCTTCCTAGGTTTTGGCCTTTCTATGGAGTTTTTCCTAGCAACCGTGCGTCTACACCTGCATTGCTTGCTGTTTGGGGTTTTAGGCTGGGTTTCTGTACAGCACTTTGATATATCAGCTGATGTAAGAAGGGTTATATAAATGCATTTGATTTGATTTGATAATAGCACAATTGGTTAAGCGCCCGTAAAAATGCTGCCAATTTCTTCTGGCACCATTTTAATAAATATAGTTTTCCTGAATAGTTTTTTTTGTGTCTTGAAAGGTGGTCTGTTTGAACATTGGCCAAAAAATGCTTGGAAGAGGTCAACATGCTATATGCTCTGCAGGAAAGGTTTTTGTTGTTTTAATAACATTTTTAGCATGGTCTGTATTTTAACCTCTTTCAACCCATCTGTTTTATAGTGTAATAAATATTTATAGAATGTTGACAATGTTTATCAGTCCAGTTATTCTTATGTGCACCAGGCACAGCCTGTGAAACTCCATATCTGTCACCTTCTGACCTTAGTTCCTTTGTTTTTGTCTTTGTTTTAGTATGGTCATGGCGTGAGTTGGGGTGGGCAGTCTGTTTGTTTTTCTATGTTGGTTTTTGAGTTCGGACTAGTATGGTTCTCATTCAGAGGCAGCTGTCAATTGTTGTCCCTGATTGAGAATCATACTTATGTAGCCTTTTTCCACCTGTGTTTTGTGGGTGTTTATTTTCTGTCTTTGTGTTACGTGTGTATGTCACCAGACGGGAATGTTTTGTTTCATTCATTTTGTTATTTTTGTATTGATTCAGTGTTCAGTGCTTTCTTTAATTAAAATGATGAACACTTACCACGCTGCACTTTGGTCTTCCTCTCCTTCCCCAGACGACACCCATTACAATATCCAATTTTCTGTTTTGCATGTTTTTCTTTTGTAAGGGTACACACATGCATACACCCTCGGCGATGACCTGTCAAGAAGACAGAGGTGAACTATGAAACATGAATGAGCAACAGACAGGCAGAGGCCAGCTACCAGGTCCTCCATTTGTCTTCCCATTTGTGCACAAGCCCAGACCGAAAGTTTCCAGACCGAAATGAATTGGAGAGGGATAAGCAATAAAGCAGAAGATCTCTAACTCTTATTGGAAGGGTAAGTGGAGCATCACCATTGTACTTACACCGATCAAGTTCTTTCATAATTACACACACTGACCAATGTCATGAAAAAGTAATATCCTAAGTGGTCAAGTGCACAAGTGGCCAACGACTGCTAAAAATGTCTAGCTTACTATTCCATATGGACTGTGTAAACAACCTCTCACTATATGTGGCAACATGCTTGTGTGTGTGTGTGTTACTGTGAAAGTGGCCTGTAGGTTGGTGGTTATTGGGGTGTCCGTGGTCAGTCCCCCAATAGCTGTGCATGCAGGGAATGTTATCCTTATTCCTGGCTGTGGAATGTCCTGTTTAAACACTGTAGTCCATAGGTACGTAAACACACAGACACCCGTGTGCGCACACACGTATGCAAGTTTTAAATACTGTCATGGTTTTGGAACTCTTCAAATGTCCTATTTCAATATTAGTTGTCTTTCAAGGTGGTCTTTACATCTGACCAGTGAGTACAGATCTACCACAGCTGAAAATTCCCTCTCGCTGTAGGCCATTCACTCTAATGACATGATATCTGTCTCAAAGAACCAAGTCCTCCTTTGCTTCTCCCAGGTCCACCTCTGAATTCTACAATGGGTGGGTCAAAACAAGCATTGTGATTGGTTGATACGCTCTCTAAGCCATACTAAAAATTATGTTTAATACGGGTAAGCCTATGATGCAAAAATTGGCATTTTGTTTTCTGTTCCATCGGAGAAATCCCTGAGCATCCACTGTCCTATCAGCCCAGCTAGCGAATTCATTCATTTGATTTACACTGTAAAAAGCATCTGGACATTATTTCCCCTTGATGAAATGCAGCTACTTTGCTGTTATTCGAGTTGCACGGTTTGACGTGACTGTGTTAGCCGTAGTTGGCTATCTAGCAAGCATGAGATAAGAGCGTTGCCAGTCAGCATGGCAACGGAACAGTTAGAACCAGTTATTGGGTTGCGTCCATAGATATTGAACAAAAATACTTCACAAAAGGGTCGCGTCTCTGGCAACCTAACCCCCAAAAAATGAACGGTCAGCTGGCTTGGCTAGCAACCATTGGACAGATGAAATAGTAGCTTATGAATACATTTATCAAAATAACATTTTTATTTAATTGGTAACCCATTGTAGAAAAGCAATTGTACACTCAAGGTTGTGCAAAACAATTATTTTTTTAGCATGGCTGTACGGATCTACGGTACTCAGCTCTGCCTCGTACCTATGACCTATGACCTATGACCGCAGCACAGCCTTGTTAAAAATGTATTTTTAGCTCACCCTCTCAATTGTGCCACCTGTCAATAATTTTAGAAGGCTATGGCTTCACTGTCCAGATCCGTCTACACTTCTACAATATCCTGACACCATGCATGCCCGAATACCTCCAGAGTTGGTCAAGAAGATCTGATCACAATGTGTCTTTTAATGGTCTAGACCTGTCTGACAATGTGGGCTCAATCAGAATGTGGATAAGATCAGACCAAAGGATGTATGTTCGAACCAGGCACAGTGCCTTCAGAAAATATTCATACCAATTATTATTCCACATTTTGTTGTGTTACAGCCTGAATTCAAAATTGAGTTTTCTCACCAATCTACACACAATACCCCATAATGACAGAGTGAAAGCAAGTTTTTAGAAATGTTTGCATATTTATTGAAAATTAAATACAGAAATATCTAATTTACATAGGTATTCACACCGCAGAGTCAATATGTTGTAGACCTTGGGCAGTGATTACAGCTGTGAGTGTTTCTGGGTAAATCTCTAAGAGCTTTTCACACCTGTATTGTGCAACATTTGCCTATTATTTCCAAATGCTTTAAGTTCTGTCAAATTGGTTGTTGATCATTTCTAGACAAACATGTTCAGGTTTTGCCATCCAGTAGATTGAAGTCAAAACAATTAGTGAAAACAAAAGGTGAATTCATCCCTCAGTGTCTGGTGGAAAGCGGACTGAACCAGGTTTTCCTCTAGGATTTTGCCTGTGCTTAGGTCCATCCCATTTCTTTATTATCCTGAAAACTCCCCAGTCCTTTAAACAAATGTTTTTTTTTAAATGTTACCTTCATTTAACTAGGCAAGTCAGTTAAGAACAAATTCTTATTTTCAATGACGGCCTACCCCGGCCAAACCCTAGTCCGTTCGACGCTGGTCCAATTGTGCGCCACCCTGTGGGACTCCCAATCACAGCCATTTAGAAACAGCCTGGAATCAAACCAGGAACTGTAGTGACGCCTCTAGCGCTGAGATGCAGTGCCTTAGACCGCTGCGCAACTCAGGAGCAAACGATTACGATCCTTAACGATTACAAGCATACCCATAACATGATGCAGCCACCACTATGCTTGAAAATATGGAGAGTGGTACTCAGTAATGTGTTGTATTGGATTTGCCCCAAACATAACACTTTGTATTCAAGACAAAGGGTGAATTGCTTTGACACATTTTTTGCAGTATAACTTTAGTGCCAATGTTAAAAATAGGATGCATGTTATAGAATAGTTTTTATTCTGTACAGGCTTCCTTTTTTCACTCTGTCAATTAGGTTAGTATTGTGGAGTAACTACAATGTTGTTGATCCATCTTCAGTTCTCTTATCACAGCCATTAAACTCTGTAACTGTTTTAAAGTCAACATTGGCCTCATGGTGTAATCCCTGAGCGGTTTCCATCCTCTCCGGGAACAGGGTTGGGAAGGACACCTGTATCTTTGTAATGACTGGTTGTATTGATACACCATCCAAAGTGTAATTAATAACTTCACCATGCTCAAAGGGATATTCAGTGTCTGCTTTTTTAATTGTTATCCATCTACCTATAGGCGTCCTTTTTTGCGAGACATTGGAAAACCTCTCTGATCTTTGTGGTTAAATCTGTTTGAAATTCACTGCTCTGCTGAGGGACCTTACAGATATTTGCATGTGTGTTTTGAGAGAAGTGAGGAGTGGGGAGAAAGAAAGAGAGAATAAAAGAGGGGGGGTTGTAGCTAAAGAGCGACCGTATGGATTGAATAAAATAATCACTGAATATTGGACACAGACTGCGACATTGATTGGGGTTGGTTAAGATTCCTCTCTCAAAATTAGGCTACTTTTGAAACTTCCTCTCAGCTTTTGGTCCAGCGGCATGGGCAGAGGGAGAGAGAGAATTGGGTACTACTCAGTCATGCTTTGTGGTGGAAATCAGATGGCGTTTATGAATAAATGGAAATGTTTTACAGTGAAATCATACATCATTGAGAGAGAGAGAGATTATTGCCAGTAAGAATCTGATAGCTTTTAGCTGCTAACAGTAGGCCTAATAACAACACATATTCTGTCACGCCCTGACCTTAGTTATCTTTGTTTTCTTTATTATTTTGGGTCAGGTCAGGGTGTGACTAGGGTGGATGTGTTAGTTTTTGTATTGTCTATGGTTTTTTGTATATCTAGTGGTTTTGTAAGTCTAGGTATATGTAGGTCTATGGTGGCCTGAATTGGTTCCCAATCAGAGGCAGCTGTCTATCGTTGTCTCTGATTGGGGACCATATTTAGGAAGCCATTTTTCCATAGGGTATTTGTGGGTTCTTGTTCTATGTTTAGGTGCCTGTCTGTACTACTCATATTAGCGTCACGGTTTGTTTTTGTTAGTTTGTTCAGTGTTCTTTCTTTATTAAAGAAGTATGTACACATATCACTCTGCGCCTTGGTTTCATCCATACAACGACCGTGACATTTCAACTAACAATTTAGTTTTTCCCTTCAGTTTCCTCTGTAAACGCAGACATGGCTGTCTGCTGAGGATCATTAGTAACAGTTGATCATATATTAAAATATTAAAATATACTAAAAGACAAGTAGGCTAATTAAATCGTTATGGAGCGCAGAGCAGCGCAGACCAGTTCGAGCCTGATGCATGGGGCAATACTTGGCTGTGTCATCACACAGTTCCATGGTTAGTGCAGGCAGTAGACAAGTGTATAGCCTACTATTGTACACTATTCTCCCTATTATAATTCTATATACACGAATCCAACATTACCATGGGTTGAATAACTGAATGTGGCAATTTTCAGAATAATCAAAGAACCGTTTTCTTTCTTTAGTGTGTAAAGGCTCTCCAAACCTGTTTTTTATGATTCATAGCTACTTTCCTGAAGCTAAATTATCGACATGATCAGAGTATTTTCAAATCTACCAATTGGTGCTGAAACGGAGACGAATATGCATCTACTGTGTTTAGATGGCTTTCTTTCATTGGTCCCTACTATTCTGAACCCGTTCTCTCGAATATATTCTATTGAGTCTGTCGATAAAATTCTAACTCAAAGGTACACCTTATTTTAAAGGGATGCCTTAAGATAAATGTACTGAAAACCCTATTGATTGAAAACTCCACGAGAAAGTCTGTTGGCAGCAAGTGGGAGGGTTGATTTATTCAGCGTGCTCACGAGAACCACGCCTGCAAAGCCTGCTCCTTCAGAATTGTATTATTATAAGGAATACATTTTGATTTGATATGTGTTTGGTGAAATATGTATAAAAGAAGAGTAAATGCCCATAATTCTGCACCTGTGGATAGATGTACTTCCAATTTTGATCTTCTTGTTTCAGTGACTACAACGAAGATGTATTGATCTACTGGGATTTAACTAACTTTCTGTTTTGTCTGTTAGCACTTGACAGGCAGTCCTGTCATTTTCATTAATTGATTTGCAATTTTGTCTGTATAATATAGTTCTGATGAATGTATTTATGTTTTGAGAAGACCCAACTACATTTTTTAAACTAATTTACTGTTTTGCAAAAGGCCACAGAGTTCTGTGTTTTGTGGACTCACCTTGACCTCTGACCCCAAAATGCCATCAACAGGTTATGGTTATGGTGGTCAAAGCCACAGGCTTCTTTACTGCACTCAGTATTTTTCCACCCAGTAAAGGTGGTGAGGGGAGAAGTCTGTGTTGGCTTGCTCCTGGTCAGGAAATTGCCCTCTGACCATCTGACCTCTTTATTGATATTAAAATGGAAACAAATAAAAGGGAAGAAATCCATGTGTCCTGAACTATAGTCACCCCAAAACCCTGAACGTGGTTAACACATTTACAGAGCTTTAAAAGAGCCCTACTAAAAAGTATTACACTCGTATTCAAACAACTAACAAAGCAGTCCAACCTGGTACTTCTTTGGCCTCTCTGACTCCAACTAGAGCACAGTTTCCCAAACTCTGTCCTCGGGACATCAAGGGGTGCACTTTTAGTTTTTTTCCCCTAACACTACACAGATGATTCAAATAATCAATTAATCATCCAGCTTTGGTAATTTGTATCAGCTGTGTAGTGTTATCAGCTGTGTAGTGTCCCCAGGACCGAGCTTGCGAAACGCTGAGCTAGAGAGCTCTAGCTATACAGTGTGTGTGTGTGTGTGTGATGTGTGTAGGACCCCAACCAGACAGTTTATGAGTTGGTAAATCTGACCACAATTCAATCCTCCTGATTCCTGCTTACAAGCGAAAATTAAAGCAGGAAGCACCAGTGACTCGGACAATAAAAAAGTGGTCAGATGAAGCAGATGATAAACTACAGGACTGTTTTGCTATCACAGACTGGAACATGTTCCGGCATTCCTTCGATTGCATTGAGGAGTACACCACATCAGTCACTGGCTTTATCAATAAGTGCATCGAGGACTTCGTCCCCACAGTGACTGTACGTACAGTGGGGCAAAAAGGTATTTAGTCAGCCACCAATTGTGCAAGTTCTCCTGCTTAAAAAGATGAGAGAGGCCTGTAATTTTCATCATAGATACACTTCTATGACAGACAAAATGAGGGGGAAAAATCCAGAAAATGTAATGAATTTATTTGCAAATTATGGTGGAAAATAAGTATTTGGTCACATACAAACAAGCAAAATTTCTGGCTCTCACAGACCTGTAACTTCTTCTTTAAGAGGCTCCTCTGTCCTCAACTCTTTACCTGTATTAATGGCACCTGTTTGAACTTGTTATCAGTATAAAAGACACCTGTCCACAACCTCAAACAGTCACACTCCAAACTCCACTATGGCCAAGACCAAAGAGCTGTCAAAGGACACCAGAAACAAAATTGTCATAGTTGAAGTGTACCTATGATGAAAATTACAGGCCTCGCTCATCTTTTTAAGTGGGAGAACTTGCACAATTGGTGGCTGACTAAATACATTTTTGCCCCACTGTACATACCCCAACCAGATGCCATGGATTACAGGCAACATTCGCACTGAGCTAAATGGTAGAGCTGCCGCTTTCAAGGTGCAGGACTCTAACCCGGAATCTTGTAAGAAATCCAGCTATGCCCGCCGACGAACCATAAAACAGGCAAAGCGCCAATACAGGGCTAAGACTGAATCGTCCTACACCGGCTCCGACACTCGTCGTATGTGGCAGGGCTTGCAAACTATTTTAGACTACAAAGGGGAGCACAGCCTCGAGCTGCTTGCTGACACAAGCCTACCAGATGAGCTAAATCACTTCTATGCTCGCTTTGAGGCAAGCAATACTGAGGCATGCATGAGAGCATCAGTTGTACTGTACAACTGTGCGATCATGCTCTCCGTAGACGACGTGAATCAGACCTTTAAACAAGTCAACATTCACAAGGCCGCGGGGCCAGACGGACTATCAGGACGTGTGCTCCAGGCATGTGCTGACCAATTGGCAGGTGTCTTCACTAACATTTTCAACATGTCACTGATTGAGTCTGTAATAGCAACATGTTTCAAGCACACCATCACAGTCCCTACGCCCAAGAACGAACACTAAGGCAACCTACCTAAATGACTACAGACCCATAGCACTCACATCCGTAGCCATGAAGTGCTTTGAAAGGGTGGTAATGGCTCACATTAACACCATTATCCCAGAAACCCTAGACCCACTCCAATTTGCATACCACCCATACAGATCCACAGATGATGCAATCTCTAATGCACTCCACACTGGCCTTTTCCACATGGACAAAAGGAACACCTACGTGAGAATGCTATTCATTGACTACAGCTTAGCGTTCAACACCATAGTATCCTCACAGCTCATCACTAAGCTAAGGATCCTGGGAAAAAACACCTCCCACTGCAACAGGCACAACTCCAACACCACCATTAACTTTGCAACGACACAACAGTGGTAGGCCTGATCACCGACCATGACGAGACAGCCTATAGGGAGGAGGTCAGAGACCTGGCCCGGTTGGTGCCAGAATAACAACCTATCCCTGAACATAATCAAGACAAAGGAGATGATTGTGAACTACAGGACAAGGAGGACCGGACACGCCCCTATAGAATAACTATCTTCAAAGTAATGACTTGGGACGTCGGGTTTGATATGAAAGCTTCTTTTAGTAATAGTACTTGTTCACGTTACATTTAACAGAGCAATGAAAGTAAGTTGCTAGCTAAAAGTCAGGATAATCACTTGTCACTTGCACATAACTGGCGCATTCTCTCTCTACATCCTGTCGCAAGGCATTCTGGAACTTGCCGTCAAAAGCGTAATTCAATACTAACCAATACAACAAAATATGTATGTAGTTCTCTCAATCTCCAACACACATATTCTAAAACAATTACATATGTAAATAACTGTAAGGAAAATATCTTTAGATACAGCTCAATGAATTAACTTAAACATTAACTCTGTAACCCATTAAAGTTACAACAGCCCCCACTGTCGTCGACGGGGCTGTAGTGGAGCAGGTTGAGAGCTTCAAGTTCCTTGGTGTCCACATCACCAATAAACTAGAATGGTCCAGACACACTAGGACGGTCTTGAAGAGGACACGACAAAGCCTATTCCCCCTCAGGAAACTAAAACGATTTGGCATGGGTCCTCAGATCCTCAAAAGGTTCTACAGCTGCAACATCAAGAGCTTCCTGACTGGTTGCATCACTGGCTGGTACGCAACTGCTCAGCCTCCGACCGCAAGGCACTATAGAGGGTAGTGCATACGCACCCAGTACATCACTGGGGCTAAGCTGCCTGCCATCCAGGACCTCTATACCAGGCGGTGTCAGAGGAAGGCCCTAAAAATTGTCATAGACCCCAGCCACCCCAGTCATAGAATGTTCTCTCTACTACCGCATGGCAAGTGGTACCAGAGCGCCAAGTATAGGACCAAAATGCTTCTCAACAGCTTCTACTCCCAAGCCGTAAGACTCCTGAACAGGTAAATCAAGGGCTACCCAGACTATTTGCATTGTCCACCCCCCCCAACCCCTCTTTTATGCTGCTGCTACTCTCTGTTTATCATATATGCATAGTCACTTTAACTACACATTCATGTACATACTACCACAATTAGCCTGACTAACCGGTCCCCCCGCACATTGGCTACCCGGACTATCTGCATTGTGTCCCGCCACCCACCACACGCTCCCCCCCCCCTTTTACATTGCTACTACTCTCTGTTTATCATATATGCATAGTCACTTTAACCATGCCGACATGTACATACTACCTCAAAATCAGCCTGACTAACCAGTGTCTGTATATAGCCTCACTACTGTTATCTTTCACTGACTTTTTACTGTTGTTTTTATTTCTTTACTTATCTATTGTTCACCTAATACCTATTTTTTGCTTAATAATTGCACTGCTAGTTAGGGCCTGTAAGTAAGCATTTCACTGTTGTATTCAGCGTACATGACAAATTAACTTTGATTTGATTTGTTGATCATCTGCCTCACACATCTGCTGATAGTAGTTTCAGAGGTGTGCGTGTGTGTGTGTGTGTGTGTGTGTGTGTGTGTGTGTGTGTGTGTGTGTGTGTGTGTGTGTGTGTGTGTGTGTGTGTGTGACTACAACCCAAGGTTAATAATTTCAGTGATCTGAAGTCATTATTCGATCTGTGCAGCAACATAACTATTCTCCTGGGCATAGACACAGAATGCCTAGAATTAATATCACCATTTGGGGAAGCGTTTGATTGACTGTAAGCCTAAGGGCCAATTTCAATGGAATAAATTGGATTCCAACATTGTCTGGACAATGTCTTTATTTTATTCTATTCTAGGATTTTCATTGTGCCACCTTGACTACCAAGCCCTTAACACCACACATGGAATATATCCTGTAACTACAGTATCTTTAGTAGTATTTCTATACCAGAGAGATATCCAGCAACAATAACATTCTCGTCCTCTTCCTTATTCCCACTTAATGGAATTCAGGAATTGTCCTTCCATGTTTTGAGTTACGGATCATAACATTAGTGTAAGTATTTTACACACATGCACAAAACACACACACACAACAAACACACACAAACACACACACACACAAACACACACACACTTTGTTTGAGAGACGGATCATAACATTTGTTTTTTCTGTTTTCCTCCAGCTGTATTACAGTGGCCAGGGGAGGTCATTCAGATGACACGGTACTTAACTAAGTTATTCCTCTGTTATTGTTTTTGGTTTTACTATCCTTGTGGGGATCGAAGTCCTCAAAATGATTGTAAAACTAGGAACATTTTGACATTTTGCCGTTCCCCACAAGGAAAAAGTAGCGAGGCTATAACAATAGCGAAGCTATATACAGGCACAAGGTTAGTCGGGTGAATTGAGGTAATATGTACATGAATTTATACTTAAAGTGACTATGCATAGATGATAAACAGAGAGTAGCAGCAGCGTAGAAGGGGGTTTGGGGAGTGGCGGGACGCACAATACAAATAGTCCCGTAGCCATTTGATTACCTGTTCAGAAGTCTTATGGTTTGGGGGTAAAAGCTGTTGAGAAGCCTTTTGGTCTTAGACTTGGCGCTCCGGCACAGCTTGCCATGCGGTAGCAGAGAGAACGGTCTATGACTGTAGTCCACAATCATCTCCTTTGTCATCTCCTTTGTCTTCCTTTGTCTTGGCGTTGGTGTTCCTTTTGTCCAGGTGTGAAAGGGCAGTGTAGAGTGCAATAGAGATTGCATCAGCTGTGGATCTGTTTGGGTGGCATGCAAATCTGAGTGCTTCTAGGATTTCTGGGATAATGGTGTTAATGTGAGCCATTACCACCCTTTCAAAGCACTTCATGGCACCGGACGTGAGTGCTACGGGTCAAGGTCTCAGCTTGGAGAGAGGAAGCCTCGTGAGGTATTGGTCAGTCATATGCATGAACCAAACGTTAATGATGAATTAATGATTAATAATGAATCATGTAAATCATGCAAATATAACTTACCTGTGTAAGCAGTATATAAGAGAACTAACGGGACTGCCCCGGCGGAGCTCCCGACCGACGTGTGCTATGGTGCATTAAGTTTGTTGGTACCAGCTTGCTGATAATAAAGAACGATTCATTTAAGATTGACTGGTGATAATTTCCATGACAGTAACTAAATGGGTTATACCTAATGTTCTCCTGTCTCCTAATTTCTCCTGGTTCGCCTATTGTATGCCAAAAGTTGTTACATTGTAACTACAAAGGTTGTTACACTATAAATACATAGTCATTATAATGGTTATACCTTACTGGGTTTCACTTTACATTCAGTCGCTTGATCCTGGGGAGGTACATGATAATTACAAGTAGATCCTATGTAACTGCATTGTCCTTACATTACACTTGATTTGGTATAGCCTTTGAGCCAGGTCATAACATAGATATAAGATCATTGAAAATGACTGTTGTGTGCCTTGTTACAATTGTTGTTACCAGATCCTAGCCTATTTATCAACCCTGGTATTACATGTGGATTTGACGGTAGAGTTGTCAACATGGTAATTCACAGGTGACTTTCAAACGTGTAATTACAAAACATGAATTACATTAGGAATATACTGTAAATTAGATTACAGTAACATTTTTGGTAACAATACCATAAAATGGATTACAGTAGCTGTACCCGTAAGATAAATTACAGTAACTAACTGGCAAATTGCTGCCAGTAAGTTACTGTACATTTAACAGGAAATGTTTTACAATGTGCCTTTCTTTCAATCCTAACAGTATTGAAACATTCTCCAACGACACACCTAGCAAACGTTCTTTCTGTGTCTTCAGCCGTTGTTGGAAAGATGTATGTTAAAACACTCGTAGGTCTAAGTTGAATCATTATCAGGAAACCGGGCACAGAACCCTTACAGACACTTAGCAAACACACACACATACAGTATGCATCAGTAACTACAGCTAATGAAGTCACTGAAACCATTAACAAAGAGTTGCAGTCTGTTTGGGAATGGGTGGCCAGTAATAAACAGGTCCTGAACATCTATAAAACTAGGAGCATTGTATTTGCTACAAATTATTCCCTAAATTCTAGACCTCAGCTGAATTTGGTAATGAATGGTGTGGCTGTTGAGACTAAATTAGTTGGTGTTACCTTACATTGTAAAGTTTAGATTGATGAGGAAAAAAAACAATTTAATCAATTTTTGAATAAGGCTGAAACATAACAAGATGTGGAGAAATTAAAGGTGCCTGAATACTTTCCGAATGCACTGTATACACACACACACACACACACACACACAGCTGTTCTGTGTTCCCACATGAGGTCATCTGCAGAAGTGGAAAAAGTGTAACACACAGATTGAGTTAGAAAAATAGGGCAAGATTACTCCGATGAACAATGTAGAAAGTGAGAGGGGGGGAAGAGATGAAGATAAATATATGGAGAGCGAGAGAAGGGGGAAGATATGGAGAGAAAGATATGGAGATACAAAGAAAAAATAATGAGAGAGAGAGATCCCCCTTGATCTTTGGAAATTCCACAGATGTCTAAATTGATCAAACTGTGCAAATTTCTAATATAAACCAGAATGTTTAATGCTGAGATCTACAAAAGGATGACATATAGAAAAGACCAGGGGGTATTTATTTAGAAATGCATACATTTATTTTATTTCTTTAGTTTATAAATTATATATATAAATGTATAAATTTTTTCTCTTCATTTGTATTCTTTTTTCTTTTTTGGGTGGGGGGTAATCTTGCCCGAGACCCGACGACTTGTGTTAGCACCCCAAGCTAATGCCTGGGCTTTAGCTCCCCGGGCTAACACTGTCATGTGGTACGCATGTGACCCTGTTTCAAACCCAGTCAATCGCACAATGCCCCATTGTAGGTGGATGATGCAGTAAAGTATCTTTGGATGCAGACAGCAGTAAAATCTGGATAACACACACACACACACATTTAACAGCAGGCAGACTGGCACTATAAACGGACTGATAATTTTACAGGGTAAATACCCATCTGTACTACTCACTGTTATAGCCCGGTGAGCTGGAAAAAGCTGCGTTTGTGTGTTTTATACTGAAAGTAGTCCCCTCTTACTGATGTGCCAGGGGTCAGGTTGGACAGCAGGAGAGGTCAGGGATTAAAGAGTGAAATGAAAGTTCATAATGTATATGAAAGAGACATGCTGGGTCAACAAAACCTAATTACTGCTGTTGATGTGTTAGTGCAGATCACTGTGGATAACTCAAGCTGATTGGACACTAAAAAAGTCAACATGTCGCTGGCTGCTTCCAAAATTACATCCTATTCTCTATATAGTACACTCAATTCCATTTCAGAAAGTGAGTCTGTGGATAGCAAGTCAACCTTGACACAGGCCAGAAGGCCGTATGTTTGATACAATTACGGGACAACCCATATGAAAGCTTTCATGTTGCTGTGCTGACCTGTTGAAAATCCAAAAGCCAGTTTCCTTCCTCCTCTTTAGAATCAAACATACGCAGACCATCAGGAGAACTCCCCATGCCTTACTCTGTAATTACAACCAGCATGTAGTCGAGAATCGCTGGGTTTTCAGCCCACTAAAAAAGACTGCAAACACACCTTGAATCAGCCTATATCGACTCCAACTGAACGACTCTGCTCAAAAAATAAATAAAGGGAACACTAAAATAACACATCCTAGATCTGAATGAAATATTCTTATTAAATACTTTTTTCTTTACATAGTTGAATGTGCTGACAACAAAAATCACACAAAAATGATCAATGGAAATCAAATTTATCAACCCATGGAGGTCTGGATTTGGAGTCACACTCAAAATTAAAGTGGAAAACCACACTACAGGCTGATCCAACTTTGATGTAATGTCCTTAAAACAAGTCAACATGAGGCTCAGTATTGTGTGTGGCCTCCACGTGCCTGTATGACCTCCCTACAACGCCTGGGCATGCTCCTGATGAGGTGGCGGACGGTCTCCTGAGGGCTCTCCTCCCAGACCTGGACTAAAGCATCTGCCAACTCCTGGACAGTCTGTGGTGCAAAGTGGCGTTGGTGGATGGAGTGAGATATGATGTCTCAGATGTGCTCAATTGGATTCAGGTCTGGGGAATGGGCGGGCCAGGGCGGAATGGGCGGGTTCCTACAAGCCTGCCTCTTGTAGGAACTGCTGACACACTCCAGCCACATGAGGTCTAGCATTGTCTTGCATTAGGAGGAACCCAGGGCCAACGGCACCAGCATATGGTCTCACAAGGGGTCTGAGGATCTCATCTCAATACCTAATGGCAGTCAGGCTACCTCTGGCGAGCACTCCGTCTCATGCTCCCACTAGAGTGAAAGCACCGCCAGCATTCAAAAGTGACCAAAACATCAACCAGGAAGCATAGGAACTGAGAAGTGGTCTGTGGTTATCACCTGCAGAGAACCACTCCTTTATTGGGGGTGTCTTGCTAATTGCCTATAATTTCCATCTGTTGTCAATTCCATTTGCACAACAGCATGTGAAATGTATTGTCAATCAGTGTTGCTTCCTAAGTGGACAGTTTGATTTCACAGAAGTGTGATGGTCTTGGAGTTACATTGTGTTGTTTAAGTGTTCCCTTTATTTTTTTGAGCAGTGTATGTACTTGAATTCCCATCCAGTCTTTATTACAGAGGTTACAAGCACACACACAGCACATGCATGCGCATACACACATGCAAACGTGAATATGTACACAAAACATAGGGCTGGAAACAGATGGATCAAGAGCTTGAGCAGAGGTTTAGGGACTGATTCCAGACTAGTAGTGCATTGGCTACTAGTTCAGACTAGTGTACACACACACTCACACATGCACATGCACACAGGCTGACCAAGCTTGGAAAAGGCCAGTCAGCATTAGTCCAAGTCAGGAAAATAAAGGTGTTACCTCAGCTTGACCTCAGATGAACTCTGACCCCTAGTGAGCTGAAAGACAAGATCCACTTCGAACTCCGACGTCCATCCAGGTACCCAGGACATTGGGAGATACCTTCAAAACTGGCAACTAGAGGCAACGGGGAGCGCAATTACCATCAAGAAGGCTTGGGTTTTGCTAGGGCGTTGTGGATGCAAGCTCCATCTCCGAGGGTTGAGTGTTCAAGCTCAGTGATAGGGCTAAAACTAAAAAGAGTGCCTATCACAAACCTTAATCCTTAACTTACCCGTTTAGATTTAATGCTAAAACTAAACTACAGAGTTGTTGTTTTTAACCCTATCCCAAACCTTTAATGAGATTCGCTGGTACTTTTGTATGCTTTTTAGCGAGTAGTTCTAAAAGTAAAAGCATTGCTGTGTGTGCATCTTGCTAGCAGATGTTTAATCAGTCATTTGAAATAAAATAATTAGGCATTAATCTATGGTTTTCACATGACTAGGAATACAGATGGGCATCTGTTGGTCACAGATAACTTTTTTTTAAAGGTAGGGACAAAACCAGTCAATATCTGGTGTGACCACCATTTGCCTCATGCAGTGCGACACATCTCCTTCGCATAGAGTTGATCAGCCTTTAGATTGAGGCCTATGTAATGTCGTCCCACTCATCTTC
Source organism: Oncorhynchus masou masou (assembly GCF_036934945.1). Taxonomy (NCBI): domain Eukaryota; kingdom Metazoa; phylum Chordata; class Actinopteri; order Salmoniformes; family Salmonidae; genus Oncorhynchus; species Oncorhynchus masou. The sequence goes on along the minus strand of NC_088221.1, from coordinate 20,465,754 downwards.
AATGGTTGTGCGAAGTTTCTGGATATTGGCCAGAACTGGAACACAGTGTCATACGTCAATACAGAGCATCCCAAACATGCTCGATTGGTGACATGTCTGGTGAGTATGCAGGCCATGAAAGAACTGGGACATTTTCATCTTCCTGGAATTGTGTACAGATCCTTGCAACATGGCTGAAACATGAAGTGATGGAGGCGGATGAATGGTATGACAATGGGCCTCAGGTTCTCATCATGGGATCTTTGTGCATTCAAATTGCCATTGATAAAATGCAATTGTGCTCGTTGTCCGTAGTGTATGCCTGCCCATGCCATAATACCACCGCCACCATGGGGCACTCTGTTCACAACGTTGACATCAGCAAACCACTCACCCACACGAGTTACTAAGGTAACCTGCCTAAATGACTACTGCCATCTGTCCGGTACAGTTGAAACCGTGATTCATCTGTGAAGAGCAGACTTCTCCCACGTACCAGTGGCCATCAAAGGTGAGCATTTGCCCACTGAAGTCAGTTACAACACCAAACTGCTGTCAGGTCAAGACCCTGGTGAGGACGACAAGCACGCAGATGAGTGGTTACACGTGGTCTGCGGTTGTGAGGCCGGTTGGACGTACTGCCAAATTCTCTAAAACGAAGTTGGAGGCGGCTTATGGTAGAGAAATTCAATTAATTAAATTCTCTGGCAACAGCTCTGGTGGACATTCCAGCAGACAGCATGCCAATTTGAGACATCTGTGGCATTGGGTTGTATGACAAAACTCACATTTTAGAGTGCCTTTTATTGTCCCCAGTACAAGGTGCACCTGTGTAATGATCATGCTGTTTGATCAGCTTCTTAATATGCCACACCTGTTAGGTGGATGGATTATTTGGCAAAAGAGAAATTCCTACTAACATGGATGTAAACAAATTTGTGCAAAGAAATTGAGAGAAATACGTTTTTTGCGTGTACAGAACATTTCTGAGATCTTTTATTTCAGCTCATGAAACATGGGACCAGGACTTTACATGTTGTGTTTATATTTTTGTTCAGTGTACATACTAGTCACCAAAGTTCCGGAGCATGTCTTTAACTTAACCCTTTGGAATAATGCCACCCATGGTCCAGCAGGAGGAGCAACCCAGGGTGTCCAACTACGAAATGTGACTTTAGGAGAAACGTGGACAAACATCGGAATCTGAAGTAAAATCTGTCAAACCAGTGAAGCCAGGGACATGGCATGATTATCTTTCATTGGTTCCGGGTCAGGTTCTCTAGGTAAAGTCTTTAGAAATGGAGTGAAACAAGAAGAGACCATCTGAACTTCTCTTATAATGTCAGACTGTGTGCGCAACTGGTTAACATGAGTCAGGTGCAGGAGAGCAGAGATGAGTGAACAGGCACACTTTAATTGGCAGAAGCAAATCAGTCGGACGCAGCAGCATCACAACACTCCAGCCAAAGGCAAAAGTGAATAACGCACTGGTCACACAAAATACAATACCACGGGTTCAAAATACACAATACAATACCACAGGTTCAAAACGATACCCAGAAAGAAACAGCTTGACGAGTCACACAACAAACGTAACAAACAATTACACACACAGACATGGGGGGAACAGAGGATAATATACACGTAGAGTGAAGAGGGAATGTAAACCAGGTGTGCGGGAAAACAAGACAAAACAAATGGAAAATGAAAGGTGGAGCGGGGTTGGCTAGAAGACCGGTGACGTTTACCGCCGAGCGCCGCCCGAACAAGGAGAGGAACCGACTTCGGCGGCGTTTTCCATTGTGAAACGTTTTGCTACGGTGTGCCCAAATGAACACTACCCTGTAATGCTTCCTTTCCTGCTATTCTCTTACATCTCGGTGTGCTCTTTACATCTGTGTATGTTCTGGTTGAGATAATGTAGGTGGATGAAGACAGTATTTTGGTTGGCTTCTCTCTTCTACAAATCCTGTGTTAGAATCAAACTGTTCCCTACTACTGACACCACACATAAATCACACACACCACCATCTGCGCTTCTGATGTTTTACTCAGGGTCTTTCATGTGTGTGTGCGTGCTTGTGTGTGTGTGCGTGTGCATGCGTGTGCGTGCTCGTGCGTGCGCGTGCGTGCTGACATCCCCAGTTCTTGCTTAGATTTAGTGCTGGTGTATAAAACTGTTAGTCAGCATACTGATAGTCTCCATTCATATCCTCTATAAAACGTTTACACTGGTCAGCAGAGCATGGGGTGTGTGTGTGTGTGTGTATGTGTGTGTGTGTTTATGTGTGTGTGTTTATGTCGGTCTTGGCTCAGTGGATGTAAAGGTGTGTTTGATGTGGACCACAAGATCAGGTCCCCTCTCCTTTCCAACCCTTAAGGAATGTGTGTTTTATGTTTACTTATACTGGACTGGGAACACATTGGGTTATAGACTGTACATCTGAGGTTTAAGAGTAAGGATGGAGTTTGGTGGTTCAGTGTGCTATCCATAGTATAGATGTTTCACCAAACTACATTATCACATCATAAGTAACCTTGCTTGAGAACCAAGGACTCAATGATAAAGTGCTCTATATTTTCCCGTTGCCCATCCATCTGTGTGTGTGTGCATGTGTGTGTGTTTGTGTATTGAGGTTCAGAGTGGTCATATTGGGGTATATGTTTGGCCCATATCAAACAGTTCACTGGGAGAGTTTTAATTAGTTCAGCATCAGTGGAAAAGACAGGAGACTAATGTTCATCATTCCCAGCTGCTTCCCCCTTTGTCACGACAATGAGCATCGGAATTCTTAAACAGATAAAGTCCTATTACTATTATCAGGAGAAATAATGATAGTGAACATCTGCCTATGTGTTTGTACTGAGGTCAATAATTGTGTTCTTTGCTATAAAAACTCTGTTGCTCTTTTATACTGTCTGGTGGAACAGGTTATGGAAGTATAGATGGCTATAGTCAAATTGCATATCTAAGGGATTTGTGAGAAGTAAGGCTAAGCGTGGCTACAAATCCGGTTGTTCAATGAGCTGAGCGGTTGGAAAAATGATTGTGGAGTAAATGAGAATCATATAAAGAGGTTATAATGCACTGTAATGATACTTTATCATAACTATACAACTTGACTCGGTGTATGCCTACAGCAATAATGTATACCGTTTAGACGAGAAAAGATGAACTGCCAAAGTTTCAGAGTCTAAACTTACCACAGCTTTCAGTTCTTAGATGACCCAAGTCCATCCAACTTTAATGCATCGCTTATTTATTATGCTACCATTTGGAACAAGTCCTGCAAGGGGAAAGCACCGGCTATTTTGGAACATTTCAAAGGGAATGGATGTTGTGGGCAAGGGGAGGGAATTACAAGCTGTTCCTTGTTAGAGTTTATGGGAGGAACTTGACTCTGAGATTTGTATGGAAATCAAGTGATCCTCTACTGTTGTGACTGTGGAAGAATCAAATGCATTATTATTTGAATATTGAAAGGGTGTGGGAGACAGAGAAGGGATGAGTAGGCCTTTGGAACAGAGTCTTGCAGGTGCTGGAGATGGAGGAGGTGGGAGCATGTGGGTCTGGGCAGGGGTGATGTCGTTGATGTTTGTGTGGGTCTGTCTGTTGCCTGTTGTCTTTTGTCTGTCTATGTTAATATTGTTTGGAAAAATAAAATCATACCAAAACAAATAAATTGTTTCTCTATGGTCAGTTATCTTCCCAGAGAGCTTTCTCCAGTGGGGTTGCCAGTTGTGGTAAAGTCCCAAACTTTAAATTGAATTAAATTTAGCAATAAATGTAAACTTAATTCATAAATTAGAAATTGCATTTTGTGTATCATTTGGTGTTTTATAAAAGTAGTTTTTTAAATTAAGGACTTCCTAAAAGACTAAAAGAAAGACTGCAACATTTCCAGTGAATGGAATTTAGACTGCTACTGGCAACCAGGTGTCCAGGGGCTGGTCCTGTATAGCCAACCTGGACTCATGGGTAGATGTAATATAGTAAATACATAGCTAAATATAAATATATAGATACATAGTATACCCGGAACACTCCAATTAGTATGATATGTTACCATACGAAACGTATGTATTCATTTTTGGACATCCATCATCCATTTTGTATATGTTACTAATTACAATTCATATGGTATATTACGAATTTGAAAAATATATGCTTTTTTACAATTCCCTTTTCGTTGTGGCTAACGTTAGCTAGTAGCTAACGTTAGCTAGGCTACGGGTTAAGGGTTAAGGTTAGGGTTAGGGTTGGGGTTAGAAGGTAGGTTAAATGGTTAAGAGTTAGGGGAAGGGTTAGCTAACATGCTAAGTAGTTTCAACATAGCTAAAAAAGTAGTAAGAAGTTGAAAGGTTGCTAATGAACGAAAATGCTAAATTCCATGATGAGATTCAAACTCACAAACTTTAGATTGCTAGAAGTTCATGTTATCCTGTTACGGCTGCGATACCTGTACAGGCATCAAAATCAGCAAAATTCCAGAACGCCAACTAATAGTACTCCATACAACTCAAACTTTCATTAAAACACACATGCCGGGTACTCAATTAAAGCTACACTCGTTGTGAATCTAGCCAACATGTCAGATTTGTAAAATGCTTTTCGGCGAAAGCATGAGAAGCTATTATCTGATAGCATGCAGCCCCCAGAAACACACGAAGGGGACGTAAACAAAGTAATTAGCGTTGCCGGTGCTACACAAAACGCAGAAATAAAATATAAAACATTCATTACCTTTGACGAGCTTCTTTGTTGGCATTCCTATATGTCCCATAAACATCACAATTGGGTCTTTTTTTTGATGAAATTGGTCCATATATACCCAAAATGTCCATTTATGAACACCGTGAAATCCAGGAAAAAACTCAGTTTCCAAACGCAACGTCATTTTTTAAATTAAAAAAGTTGCCTATAAACTTTGACAAAACACTTCAAACTACTTTTGTAATCCAACTTTAGGTATTAGTAAACGTTAATAAACGATCAAATTGATCACGGGGCGATATGTATTCAATAGCAACAAGTTTGGAAATCGTCGTCCACTTTCCCCCTTCCATAACTTCCTGCTGTGTACCCGACGACAGGATGTGTCTATTACTCATCTGACCAAGGATTAACTACAATACAATTCACAACACTGGCGACATCGTGTGGAAGCTGTAGGAACTGTAAACCGGTCGCTATCTATTTTACTTTGTCATAGACAACACAGAGACTGGCAGATTGATATTTTTTTCTTCAAAAATGTGAACAGGTTTCCTTGGGATTTTGACTCCGAAACACGTTCTGTTATAGTCACAGACACCATTTAACCAGTTTTAGAAACTTCAGATTGTTCTCTATCCACACATACTAATCATATGCATATACTATATTCCTGGCATGACTAGCAGGACGTTGAAATGTTTTGCGATTTTTTACAAAAAGCTGCGAAAATTCGCAGCATCCTTAACAGGATTTATATGCTCTGACCAACCACCCTACTTTCGTTTTTGCCTTATGTAACCATAACAAACATAACATATTATATGTGATCGCAAGTACATACCCCAACCAGAAGCCATGGATTACAGGCAGCATCTGCACTGAGCTAAAGGTTTGAGCTGCCGCTTTCAAGGAGTGGGACTCTAACCCGGAAGTTTATAAGAAATCAAGCTATGCCCGCCGACAAACCATCAAAAAGGCAAAGCACCAATACAGGACTAACTTCGAATCGTACTACACCAGCTCTGACGCTCGTTGGATGTGGCAGGGCTTGCAAACCATTACAGACTACAAAGGGAAGCACAGCTGAGAGCTGCCCAGTGACACAAGTCTACCAGACTAGCTAAGCTACTATGCTTGCTTGGAGGAAAATAACACTGAAACATGCATGAGAGCACCAGCTGTTCCGGAAGACTGTGTGATCACGCTCTCCGCAGCCGATGTGAGTAAGATCTTTAAACAGGTCAGCATTCACAAGGCCGCAGGGCCAGACGGATTACCAGGAAGCGTAATGGGAGCATGCGCTGACCAACTGGCAAGTGTCTTCCCTGACATTTTCAACCTCTCCCTGTCCGTGTCTGTAATACCAACATGTTTTAAGCAGACCACCATAGTGCCTGTGCCCAAGAACACTAAAGTACCCTGCCTAAATGACTACCGACCCGCAGCACTCACGTCTGTAGCCATGAAGTGCTTTGAAAGGATGGTCATAGCTCACATCAAAACCATCATCCCAGAAACCCTAGACCAACTCCAATTTGAATACCGCCCCAACAGATCCACAGATGATGCGTTCTCTATTGCAAGCCCTACTGCCATTTCTCATCTGGACAAAGGGAGCACCTATGTGAGAATGCTATTCATTGACTACAGCTCAGCGTTCAAAACCATAGTTCCCTCAAATCTCATCAATAAGCTAAGGACCGTGGGACTAAACACTTCCCTCTGCAACTGGATCCTGGACTTCCTGACTTACCACCTAGGGTAAGGGTAGGTAACAACACATCCGCCACACTGATCCTCAACACAGGGGCCCCTCAGGGGTGCATGCTCAGTCACCTCCTGTACTCCCTGTTCACTCATGACTTCACGGCCAGGCACGACTCCAACACATCATCAAATTTGCCGATGACACAACAGTGCCTGATCACAGACAACGATGAGACAGCCTATAGGGAGGAGCTCAGAGACCTGGCCATGGGGTGCCAGAACAACAACCTATCCCTCAACGTGATCAAGACAAAGAAGAAGATTGTGGATTACAGGAAAAAGAGGATCGTGCACATCCCCATTCTCATCGACGGGGCTGCAGTGGAGAAGGTTGAGAGCTTCAATTTCCTTGGTGTCCACATCACCAACAACCTAACATGGTCCGAGAACAGCAAGACAGTCATGAAGAGGGCACAACAAAACCTATTCCCCCTCAAGAGACTGAAAAGATTTGTCATGGGTCCTCAGATCCTCAAAAGGTTCTACAGCTGCACCATTGACAGCATCCTGACTGGTTGCATCACTGCTTGATATAGCAACTGCTCCCTTTGTCCAACTGCTCGGCTACAGAGGGTAGTGCTTACAGCCCAATACATCACTGGGGCTAAGCTTCCTGCCATCCAGGACCTCTATACCTTGCGGTGTCAGAGAAAGGCCCTAAAAATTGTCAAAGACTCCAGCCACCCTAGTCATAGACTGTTCTCTCTGCTACCGCACGGCAAGTGGTACCGGAACACCAAGTTTAGGTCCAAGAGGCTTCTAAAAAAATAAAGGAGAGCCGCACACTCTAGGAGCTCAGATGCAAAAAGTATTTACGTCCAACGTTTTGACAGACAAGCTGTCTTCATCAGGGTATAATGACAAACACTGCGGGATGACTCATTTATATAGTGTAAAAAGACACACAGGTGTCTGTAATCATGGCCGGGTGTGACCTGGTATCATTGGTTGATTCTCATATTAAAATAGCATACAAAAAACATAAATGGATAGCGTATGATCATAGATACATTTTGGCTACATAAGCCTATAAACATTCTAAACAGCTCCAACCCCCAAGCCATAAGACTCCTGAACATCTAGTCAAATGGCTACCCAGAGAATTTGCATTACCCCCCTCCCCCTCTTTACACCACTGCTACTCTCTGTTGTCATCTATGCAGAGTCACTTTAATAACTCTATATACATGTACATACTACCTCAACTAAGCAGTGCCCCCGCACATTGACTCTGTATCAGTACCCCCTGTATATAGTCTCCCTATTGTTATTTTACTTTCTGCTCTGAATTACTTGTTACTTTCATCTCTTATTCTTTTCTTTATGTTTTTTTTACTGCATTGTTGGTTAGGGGCTCATAAGTAAGCATTTCACTTTAAGATCCACAACTGTTGTATCTGGCGCATGTGACTAATACAACTTGATTTGATTTGTCTTGATGTTACACAAATGTTTGTCACCTAGATTTACATTTACTATGTTACGTCTAGTCTATGAGACCAGGCTGGTATAGCGCCACTGCGCCAGCGAGGAGAGTCTGAGGCAGGGCAGGCTTAAAGGTGTCGACATTACTAGCTTCTGTAGTTTAGGTTGGGGAGTCGGGAGAAAGAAGAGGGAGACGCATTTCCCATACAGAAGAGCCACTCTGTGCAGGTTTTCCTCTTGAAATCGGACTAGGTTTGCTATGCGTAAAACGCCCTGCCTTTAAGTTGGATTACTTTGATAGTTGGAAAAAACTATATTTTTAAATAATGGTCAGGTCCGAGAATAAAATAACACGGATTTGTTTTCGAGACCGTGCTGTATATCTGTTTACTTGTGGATGTTAAAATGTCGCGTACACTCGGAGTTTATAAATGGTATGACATTTTTTTCCAGAATTGCCAAAGTCTGCGTATATTCCTAATTTGTGTGGTTATTTTGAGAGCTGAAATTGGAAGTTTGGATTAACGGTTTCTAAATACCCCGAATGTTTTTCAGGAATTGCTGACTCCGTCAATTGGTGCCTGGTTTGGATATTTTAGAACCTCTCTAGTGAGTTTTCCTGTCTGCGTTTTCACGCTTCTCTCAGGTTGATCGCAGGCTGGTGAAGTGGGGTTTGGCTGGTGTTCCACTGCAAAAAGTAAAGGCATGCTTTAAAACACAATAATAAAGTGTTGGCCTCTCTCTTGCACTCTGTTTTTTTTTACTGCGCTGGACTTTATTTATTATTTATTGAACATAAATGCTCTAAAGACGCACACAGGTCCCATGTCCACTATTGGATATTCTTCTCTCTTTCTTGTTGTTTATTGTAACTAACAGTTTACAATAATGCGGGGAGAGTTTGTCCTGGGTCTGTCCCTGCTGTGTCTGCTAGCGTGGGCAGTACATGCCGACAAACAGGCCCACCTCAGACGGTTTCCCTTGCGCCAACGCACCAAACTCAATACCGGGCGTCTGCAGCTCGGCGCAGCCGGCAGAGAGCGCACTGTCGGCGTGGGAGGAACCCGCCCAGGACCCGGCTCCCCCTCGGTGCCCTCCGGGATCAGCGCCAGGCTCGACGAGGACATGCAGGCGGACCAGGTCTCTGTTCTTCAGCCCAGGACTGGGTCTGGACAGGGCAGGAGAGGTGGAGCGCTGGCAAGGGCAGCAGGGAGGAGGGTAGCTGGGAAGATGGCTCCCCTCCAGTCTGGCATGCTTCAGGATGAAGGCACTCCCGGGGCGAGGGCCAGACAGACTCGAATGCCAAGCAGCGCAGGCTCGCCTAACCTCCTGGCAAGCTTTGCAGGGAAAAACCGAGTCCTGGTGATTTCTGCTCCACATGACTCAGATGGTTACTACCGGCTGATGATGGCACTGCTGAAGCCAGACGTGTACTGCGAGCTGGCAGAGAGGCACGTGCAGCAGATCGTGATATTCCACCAGGAGGGGGAGATGGGTGGGAAGGTGAGGCGGATCACCAGCGAGGGGAAGGTGATGGAGGAACCTTTGGACAAAGTGCTTATCCCCCGCCTCATGACCTTCCTCAAACTGGAGAAAGGTAGGCTTGGCCCACCTGGAAACATCCCCTAGCCCTACTCCTTCAGTGTTAGCTGATCTGAGAGAATCTCTGTGGGGGGCTAGATTGAACCTGCTTGGTGTTAGGAGTGGGGGTTATGGGGGTACTTGGTGTGATGTTGGCTATTTGTATGTTTACTGCATGATTTATGCTGACAAGCAGTGAAAATGAATTTGTGAGGGCAATAACATAAATCTGAGTCTTTACAGTTAAGTTTGGGATGCTTACAGCGTGCTTCGTGAGTTTTTCTCATTTCGGCATGTTGCTTGTGGCCAAAGCCATATTAGCTAGTCTACTTTACTCAGTAAATTAAACCTGTCACCCTGTTCTGTCCAGGTAAGTTCGGTATGGTGCTCCTGAGGAAAACACTGCAAGTGGAGGAGAGGTACCCCTATCCAGTCAGGCTGGAGGCCATGTACGAGGTCATCGACCAGGCACCAATGAGGAAGCTGGAGAAGATCCGACAGAAGGGATTCGTCCAGAAGTGTAAAGGGGCAGGTGTAGAGGGCCAAGTGGGTGGGGGGGGTGGAGACTCAGGGATGGAAGTTGAAACAGGTGGACAGGTAGACCCGACCCCAGAGAGGAAGCCGCCTGCGAGGAAGCCAATGAGGAGACCCACAACAACCACCACCATTGCCACGAGGTCAACGACAACGAGGCCAATGACAACTTCGATAACAACAAGACCCACGACGACCACGACAAAAGCCACCATGACAACAACGAAAGCAACAACCACACCAAAGCCCACAACAACCACAACTAAACGTCCTGTGACCACACGACAGACCACCACCACTACCACCAGAACCCAGAGACCCACAAAAGCCCAAACCACCCCTCACTGGCTGCCTGCCCCTAGGACCACGCCTGAGCCCTATAACCGCAGAGACAAGGGGAGAGACAGGGCGAGGTACCCACCCAAGACCACCACGTCTGGGGACAACCGAACAGACAAGGAGGGGAAGGACCACAACAGCCGTAAGCCGGCCGGAGTGATACCCACCAAAAGGAAGCATGGGAAGGTATGCAGTTATTTTTATTTTACCTTTATTTAACTCGGCAAGTCAGTTAAGAACAAATTCTTATTTTCAATGATGGCCTAGGAACAGTGGGTTAACTGCATGTTAAGGGGCAGAACGACAGATTTGTACCTTGTCAGCTCGGGGATTTGAACTTGCAACCTTTCGGTTACTAGTCCAACCACTAGGCTACCCTGCCTCCCCAAAAAGTTGACTTATTACATTGATGTTGAGACAGAATGTTGCTGTATGTTGTTCTCTGTTGCTTTTGTTGCACCAGGCTTGATTTTGGTGATCAATAAAGTCCTCTTCTCTCCTATCCTCTCATTTTCTCCTCCCTCCTCTCCTCTTCTCTTCTCTCTTCTCTCCAGGTGTTGAATAATGAGTATGAGGAGAATTATGAATCAAGCCGGCCCACCTCCGGCAACCCAGAGACAGAGGTCAACACAGAGGTCAGCCCAACCAAGAGGGGCAAGGGAAAACACGACAATACTGAGAAGAAGAAGAAAAAGAACAGCAAACCAGAAAAGGCCACCAAGAGGGGCAAGGCAGAGAGGAGAGGAGCGAAGGTGGGGAAGGAGGGAAAAAACAATGGGAAGAAGAACGGAAAGAAGGCGTTGAAGAATCACGAGAAAGAGGCGTACCACAAACCCACCAAGAAGCCTCCGCCTCCTAAGGGTTCCCTGGCATCCTTCCTGGACTACTTTGAGAACAGGAGACGACTTGTGGTGAGTACCAGTGTTTTGCAGCCTGTCTAGATTCTTATCACAGTAGTGTTGCAGAGGGCAGGGTAGTAAAATCAGTCCCCCATCCTCTCCCTCCCCGCTGTCTATTATAAACACAATCGCCACAGCAGTGTGTGTGAGTGTGTGTAACACAGTCTAACCCAGTCTCTTTCTGTGTGTGTGTGTGTGACTCCAGATCATAACAGCCCCCAGTGAGGAGAGCACTATGTATGTGCAACAGAGGGATGAGTACCTGGAGACGGTGTGTGAGATGGCCATCAGGAAAGTCTCCATCATCACCATCTTTGGCTCTGTCAACTCCACCATGAAGATAGATCACTACCAGCTGGGTATGTACACATCTCTACTAACACACTATTGCAGGAAAGGAAAAGTGTAAGTGAATTTGGGTCCTTAAACTCTATATAAATGCAATGTATTATTATTGTTACGACACGTAGCCTGTACAGGACAGAACAGTCCGCATCAGCTACAGTACACTTGAAATTGAAAGGTCATTTCTGATTTAGCCCACATATACCTGTAAATGCAGTCTCCGCGAACGTGGGAACATTGCCTTTAGATTTCAAACGCGCTATAGCCCTGAACTTCGGCGATACGGATTGAATTGAGCCCTTAAGTTACAGTAGGTGTCCTGTATTGCTGTTACTGCCCTGTCCTGATTTTACCCCTGCTATCCTAAACTCCTCTCTCTGATAGAACAGAAGGCTAGCAGGTGTCTGGAGTGAGTCTGCAGCAAACAATGAGAGGCTCGAACAATAACACTGTGAACAGGATGACACAACCATTGCAATGACATTTTGGTGAGACACAATGACAAAGCCTCCTGAGTCCCAGATATGAAAGTTAATGGTGCACAAAGGCTTTCACAGCTTCGCCATGAGTGCTTCGCGCATGTGACCACACGGATCGGGGGGGCTTTGTGTTTGTGAGAGTCTCACCTTTCCATAGAGGGGGCATAATAATTTATTGGCCAAACCGTTCGATCGCTACAGCCGTTTTCATGAGAAAAAGCTACAGAGAAACACCTCTGTAGCTTTGCAACCTTCCACCACCGATGCGGAAGTCAGACATCGGCGTTTGCCGTGGATTAGGATCCAGCCCATGCACATCTCTAGCTTACACAGACAGCTTTTGAAGGGGATTTTTATTATTATGTATGTATTATGCCTCGAGCGGAGCATGAGGGGGGCCTCAAGCAGAGAAACTATTGTAATATTTGTATATATATATTTATTTTTATTTTTTATGCCCAGGTCATGAGGCCCCTTGATAATGTGAGACCTGAGGCAATTGCCTCTTCTGCCTAATGGTAAGTCTGCCAGTGTGTATGTGTGGTGTGGGGCGATCCCGGCTGAATACCTTCCGAGTTTATCATTGGTGAAAAGGGGAAAGTCTGCTTCCTCTGCAGCTAATGTGTAAGCTAGAGAGTTAGGTCACCTCTTTCACTCACACACACACACATGTGTCTTGGGTTAGCTTACATGGCTTATCTTCAAGATGAATTAGAGTCTCCCTTTTGTTGATTTTCTTCAAAGCTACTTATTCAGATGGCTCAAGATTACAAATGCGTCTTATGAGATTTGCTTTGTAAATTGGGCTTGGCAAGCGACAATATTTGTAGTTTTATGGAGATTTGAATCGTGCCTCTAGCCTATAGTTAGGATGTGTTAATGTCAGGACACAGCCCTACTGTATAAAATGTTATTATTCTCTCTGATTCTACACAACGACATGTTCCAGAGACGGAATGCCAGAAAGTGATGAGGTGATGTCACACACACCCATGTTATGAACCAGACGGTGGTTAGTCTTATGTTCCGAGCATCGCTCCAAGGGTTAATGTGTGTTCGTGCGGGTGAGCGTGTGTTCGTGCGGGTGTGTGTGTCTGTGTGTAAATGGTCTTTTCACAGCTGTATGCTGGAAAAAGGTTCCCTGTGTTGGATGACATCATCCTTACCTTTGAGTGTAACGTGCTTCTGTGTGAATTTCAGTACTTCAGCATAACTTTTTCTGCAGGTTTCCTCGTGGTTCTATTTAAAGAAAACATCCCATAAAAAACATTAGTAACTTTCAAAGAACATTCTAAGAATGTTATTTAAAAACATATACCTGTACATTCCGTTCTAAGTGTCAACAAAACTCTCTCTATCCTCTGTGTATCTTGTTAAGTGTTTCCAGGTGTGTTTGCCGCGCCCACTTATTGGCCACACCTGATCTTAATGAGTGCTTGTTCCTTTGACATTGGTTCCGTTTGAATAGACAAAAATGAAGAGCTTTGTATCAGTTAAAAGAAACATGGCATGCTAGCTTCATCCTGGTGACGTAGTGGAGTATTTCCATGAATAGAGAACAGACGATTGTATGTTTGTATCTCACTGAGGCTTTGATACAATAAAAAATACATGGGTTTGCATGATTAATCCCTAAGTTAATGAATTTCCATGTGTCCTAACTGTGCTTGGAGTTCAAAACAGTTAACACAAATTAAGCTAGCAGTGTGTTCTCAGAACGTTATTTAATTACCTTCAAATAACTAAGCATTTTCGTCATCAGAATATTAAGAAAATTTCTCAAGAAAACCTTCAGGGAACCATAGTGAAACGTTCTCAGAACCTCCTTGCATCCTAAAAAGTCAGGAAACTTATGGCTTCATTCTCAGTACAAATGGAAAACCAAAAACATACGTTCCCACAACTTCCAAGGAACCAAATGTGCTAGCTGTGTTAGCTCCTCTAAGCCATGTGATCAAGCCAACTTCCTGCCTGAGCATATTCCTGTTCAGGATAGATAGATGGATCACCGCTTTGCCTTAGAAGCCATGGTGCTACAGATACTGTATATGTAATCCATAGGAAGACGCCATTTGTTTTCTGTAGAAAGGAGGATGGTTGTGGATTGAAAACATCTTCATGTATGTTGCTGTATGCTTTCAAAAGGTGACCAGTTCTCTTTATAGTACAAAGCAGACATGTGGAGTCCTTATCCTCTCAATCACATCAGGAAACATTGGGGTTTAAAAAATAATCCTTGTTGTGTAGACTGATGGGTTTCCAGTCAAAACATACAGTAAGTCAACAAATGGCCTCTGTCATTACCCTCATGTTGAGGGAAAACAGAGCGAGATCTGGAATGCAGTCTGAGATGCAATCCGGTCTGCCTCAACAAGCATTCGGGAATCAGGAGAAAATTATGGTTGAATGTTTTTTTTTAAAACATTTTTTTTAAAGGAATATCCATGTTGAAAGGGAGTGAGACATTCCAAAGAGTTAAAGGAAATAAAAATAAGACAAACAATCTAGATTGGCTTCTTCCTCCTCAGCCATTTCCCTCTCACTCTGTTTGATACAGATTATTGCCAATGTTTGGTAATAAAGATGGCCTCAGTGTGTGTGTGTGTGTGTGTGTGTGTGTGTGTGTGTGTGTGTGTGTGTGCATGCGTGCACACTCGTGTGTGTGTGTGTCTTCTCAGAGGAAGCAGTAAGCCTAGAGTAAACACACCATTGCCCTCATTTTGGGTGGTAGATCTATTTTACCTCAAACAGACGCTCGCCCAAAATCAACCGTCGATTCCCCCAGTAGTCCCCTCCTTACCCTACCTCTATGTTGGCAGAACTGAAGAGACAGGGATAGGTGTAACCAATAACAACTAATAAGGCCACGACTCCACCTCTCCTAAATATTATGAGGGAAACACGCCTTCTGGTCGTCAGTCATGTGTCAACCCATTCAGTCTCTGGTAGGAAGTGGGATGCCCAATCCCTGTTTCCCCATGACTGGTTGTACTATGCAGTTGTTTTAGCTTCCTTATCTGAAAATGCACTCATTATTGTAAGTTGCTCTGGACAGGAGTCTGTTAAATTGTACTAAACAACATTTTAATTGGTTGTCTGTTTCTCAATTTTCTCTCGCTCTCTTCTTTCCCTTCTCTTTCTCTTCCCCTCCCAGAGAACGACAAGCCTATGACGGGTCTTCGCCAGGAGGACCTGGTGAACCAGGATCTGATCACAGAGCTCAGGAAGGAGTTTTATATGACATTTAACGACTTCTACATGGTTCTCACTGACACTGACATGAGAGCCAAGGTGAGTTTTGTCTCTCTCTCTATTTTTTTCTCTGTCTCTCTGTCTTACTAGGCGTGCATTATTTTGCAATCTGACACACTGGATTGTAGGAGGCTGCACTTTTTGGACCATTCCGTTTAGAACTAAAGTCTACAACTCAACCCAACCATTTTGCCAAGTGAGCTAAATGGAGCACAAACACTTAACCTCTCTGTTTGGCCAATTAGACATAGACTCATGTTGCCTGACCTGCCTTCGCCATACTGTAAACATCCTGCCGTGATTAAACACTGGTTTAATTCACACATCATGACGTTCTCCCAACAGCTGTGTTTGTGTGTGTGTGTGTGTGTGTGTGTGTGTGTGTGTGTGTGTGTGTGTAAACCACCAGGCTGTTTTCAGACAGATTAAACAAAGACGCCAGTGTGCAAGCAACCCTCTAATGCTGTCAGTACAGACAGGAAATTCTATTAACATTACAGGGCACATGGAGGGAGGGAGGAGTGACAGGGAATGCAAAAAACAATGAGGGAGACTGTATCCATGGCAGCAGACCCTCACCTGATCCATTAGAAAGTTTGTGTGCCTGTGCTTCTGTGAGTGTGTAATGCTGCATTGGGGAATATCACATTCTGGACTGAGCAAATTTGAGATCAGAATTTTAATGCCCACAGTGTTAAATGCAGCACTTTCTTAGTGTGTATATGACTAACACTTTTCAAAGTGTTGATGAACTAAGACCCCAAGAGTGTTGGGTCTCCTAACATTATGGGTGTTGCAAATTTGGACTTAAATTAACACTTTATTAGGGCAGATGCTGTTACACTTCCTCAGTGTTAGGGCATTAACACCTGTGGTGTTACCGTAACTATTTTTTGTTGTGATATAAGACTGTGGGGTGTAAAGCCTTATTTACATATTTATTTCACAGGGTGCCACTCAAGTTAATTTTAGAGGTACCTGTACCACCCATGACTGTGTTTGCTAGTGACAGAGACATGATTTTTGCATTCGATGGCTTTCAGTCCCGTAGCTTTCAGTGAGTGCCTACATTTATATTTTATCATCCAAATGTCATTATTTATCACAATAAATGACTTTTTTTGACTATACCATACTTCAACATTCAAGTTTCACCCGAACACAGTTGTCTGAAACTCCTGGTTTGCAGGCCACATCAACAAGTCATATTATGCTGGCTTCCAAAGTGTTACATAATTCCTATTCAAATCCAGCCATAGGCTATTGAAGAATTAGAACTTTTAATCCCCCGCAACCAGCAGTTAAAATGACTGCCAAGGTAGGAAAGGTTGATCAATGAGACTACCTAAACCATCTCAATAACGGGTTAAATAAATCCAACCACTTACAGATTGGATTTGCTTAGAAACATTTGTTATTTATCTTTGTGTAGTATAAGATCAATTAATCAATCATTGTGCATGCAGAAACATAGATATTAAAACTATTCTAAAAAGCAACCTGCAACAAAGCATGCTGGAAAATATAATGTCCCATGTCTTTTTCACTCTGAGGGAATTAACGGAAATGAACTCAACAGTTGAGTGACAACACCACCTGGTTAACACTTAATTTATTAACCACAGGTGGTGTCAATTTCAATCCCATTTATTCACTGCAGGTGGTGTCAATATCAATCCCATTTATTCCCTGCAGGCGGTGTCAATTTCAATCCCATTTATTCCCTGCAGGCGGTGTCAATTTCAATCCCACTGGTGTTAACCCCACTCGAATCAGATATAACACTCACAACACTTTTTTAAAATCTCAACTCCAATAGTTTAACACCCACAAATCTGCTGTGTGTGAAGGGACTCTGATTGTCATCGAACACATGGCTCAGTGTCTTGTTTCATTTGCATTCAGATTTTTTTTAGGAATAAAGGATACACAATTTTCTAGGAATACTGGGATAGGTATAACAAAGGAGTAGCATTTCTTATGTTTTTCTCCTGACAACTTAAAGAATCGAATAAGGATTGTACACTCAAATCCTCCAATGCTTATCTTTTTGGTCCATTGTCTTTTTTTCTGTCTTGATGATGTGTGTTTGTCCCTCTAACAGCAATCCTACGAGGTCCCGATCGCCATGAAGGCTGTGTTTGATTACATCGACACCTTCTCCTCTCGCATCAGAGAGATGGAACAGCAGAAGAGAGACGGAGTTGTCTGCAAGAAGGAGGACAAACCCAGATCACTGGAGAACTTCCTCTCCAGGTAGTGTGTGTGAACGTTACTCTTGCTGATGGCTGTGGCAGCGTCTGGAATTTTAAACAGTCATTAGCTCATAGCCAGTGAGAATATTGTCTCAAACCAGGCAGGGGTCTTGTTGAGGAGGCTGTAGTCAGAATTTGTAGTCAACATGAATATTCACACTAAATCACCTGCACCACAAATTCAACAGTTCTTTATGAGCTAAACTTGGCTCTGATGGTGGACAGCATGCGCAAGCCTGTACTTCTAGTACTCTACGTTAACACCATTGTCTTGGATTGATTGACTATGGTCCTATATTTCTATCTTTAACAGATTGACTGTGGTTTGTTGCAATAGAGACTAAATTCCAGTCTGATGACAGTGAGCCACAGGGTCTGGAGTTTGGACAGAAAGTGACTTGGTTGATGACATGACTGTATAATCTTCCTAGATCTTTCATCCTAGTTCCGTCTTTGGGTTCTCAGGTTCCGTTGGAGGCGTCGCCTGTTTGTAATCTCCGCCCCCAACGATGAGGAATGGGCCTATCAGCAGCAACTCTATGCACTGACCAGCCAAGCCTGCAACCTGGGTGAGTATAAGAAGGAATTGTTGAGTTATTATCATATTCCTTAAACAATATTTATCCCATCTACAGGAAGTGACTAGTCTAGTACCTAGGGGTTGTTACACACACACACACACACACACACACACACACACACACACACACACACACAGTGCTCCCTGTGGTTCAAAGTTTGTGTAAATCATATTAGATTTACAACAGCCTCCACTCAGACCCGACCTCATACAGAAGAACATTAGGCTCTCTATCCATTTGTTTCATTTTAGATTGATAGGTAAACACCTATACTTTAGTAGTCATAATAAAAGTGTTGGCAGTCACTGAGATTGAGGAGGACCATTATAATTGTTTCTCACAGACATGTGCATACGCATTCACGACCTGACCGTAGACAGACTTTTTTATTCTCTATTTGATTAGGTCAGGGTGTGACTTGGGTGGGCAAATCTATGTTTCTATTTCTTTGTTGGCCTAGTATGGTTCCCAATCAGAGGCAGCTGTTTATCATTGTCTCTGATTGGGGATCATACTTAGGCAGCCCTTTTTCCCACCTTCAGTTGTGGGATCTTGATTTTGTTAGTTGCTGTATATCCTGCAGAACTTTACGGTCGTTTATCTTTTGTTGTTTTTTTGGTGTTAATCAAAATAAAGAAAGATGTACGCTTACCACACTGCACCTTGGTCTCATTCCAACAACGGATGTAACAGAAGATCCCACCACAAACGGACCAAGCAGCGTGTTCAGGAGGAGAGGACACAATGGAAACCCGAGAGGCAGCCCCCCCAAAAAAATGTTTTTGGGGGGGCAGATGACGTGGGCGTCGGTGCTGAGGGGTGAGTCCGAGGAGGAATTCTTGGACCGTTTGAGGGAGGAGTGGTTGGTAGTAGAGAGGGACGAAAGAGTTTGGAGGGGTTTTAGTCTGTAGCAAGACAGTCGCTTTGAGGAGCGTGTGATCCTTCAGGCACCATGCTTTGCGTTTACACGTACTGTGTCTCCGGTACGCATCCACAGCCCGGTGCGCTCTGTGCCAGCTCCCCGCATTTGCCGTGCTAGAGTGGGCATTCAGCCAGGACGGATTGTGCCGGCTCAGGGCTCCTGGTCTCCGGTGCATCTCTTCGGCCCAGGGTGTCCTGTGCCAGCTCCACACACACGGTCTCCTGTGCGTCTGCCCAGCCTGGTAAGCCCTGTGCCAGCTCCACGCACCAGGCCTCCAGTGCGTCTGCCCAGCCTGGTAAGCCCTGTGCCAGCTCCACACACCCGGTCTCCTGTGCGTCTGCCCAGCCTGGTAAGCCCTGTGCCAGCTCCACGCACCAGGCCTCCAGTGCGTCTCTCCAGCCCGGTGCGTTCTGTGCCAGCTCTATGCACCCGGGCCTCCAGTGGTGATCCATGGCCCGAAGCCTCCAGTGGTGATCCATGGCCCGAAGCCTCCAGTGGTGATCCATGGCACGAAGCCTCCAGTGATGATCCATGGCACGAAGCCTCCAGTGATGATCCATGGCCCGGAGTCTGCGGCGACGGTCCCCAGTCGGGAGCCTCCGGCGACGATCGGTGGTTCGGTCCCGCACTGGAGCCTCCACCGAGATGAGATGCCCAGCCGGACCCTCCCCTATAGGTTCAGGTTTGTGGCCGGAGTCCGCACCTTTGGGGCGGGGTACTGTCACGCCCTGACCTTAGAGAGCCTTTTTTATTCTCTGTTTGGTTAGGTCAGGGTGTGACTTGGGTGGGCAAATCTATGTTTCTATTTCTTTGTTGGCCTAGTATGGTTCCCAATCAGAGAGAGCTGTTTATCGTTGTCTCTGATTGGGGATCATGCTTAGGCAGCCCTTTTTCCCACCTTCAGTTGTGGGATCTTGATTTTGTTAGTTGCTGTGTAGCCTGCAGAACTTTACGTTTGTATATCTTTTGTTGTTTTTTTGATGTTCATCAAAATAAAGAAAGATGTGCGCTTACCACGCGGGCGTAACAGTGTGTCCAAATTTTTGACTGGTAGTGTATGTCAGGCTAGGAATGACCATGCAAAAACGTTTTTCTGGGATGCATGAACAAATCAAATCTAACTTCATTTGTCACATGCGCGGAATACAACAAGTGTAGACCTTACTGTGAAATTCTTATAAGGGTCTGTAAGGGCTTACTTACAAGCCCTTAACCAACAATGATATTTTCAGGGATTTCGATAACAACCTATGGCCAAATGTTCAAGACAGGCTTGATTTCAAAATGTAATCAAATGAAAGAAACAAAGTTTAGCCAGTATTAGTTTATACTTGTTTAACATTGTTTCTTTCATTTCTTTCATTTGATTACATTTTGAATGATGTATTCAATGATCACACCTTTCATCACATATAAGATGGAAATTATGGACATTTGATGTTGAGTCAAATATGATGGGTAGTGCAAGTGTATTGCCTAATGTGAAAAGTGTAATGTACTGTAATTTAATGTTCTTTAGCATACTACATTCAAAGGGACATTTTGAAACATGGGTCTTAAATGTGTTGCTACTGGGCTAACTGGTTGGTAAAATAACTACATTGAGAAGATGTCATTATGTTGTGTTTTGGTGATTCAACCAATGTACTCATTATATTTTTGGTGTGTGGTGAAACATGCCTGCAAACAAAATTAATGCACAATGAAAGGTTTTGAATGTAAGACACCTGAAACCCCACCTCTTCAAGGAATACCTAGGATAGGATAAGTAATCCTTCTCACCACCCCCTTAATGATTTAGATGCACTATTGTAAAGTGGCTGTCCCACTGGATGTCAGAAGGTGAATTCACCAATTTGTAAGTCGCTCTGGATAAGAGCGTCTGCTAAATGACTTAAATGTAAATGTAAATGTAAGATTGGCTGTGTTACCAGTTTGGAGTTTTGTACTAAGAGTTTTGAAAAATCACCACATGAAAATAGCACCAAAGCGATTTAAAAAAATGAACAATCAGGGGTGCACGAGAACTTCAGTATTGGTGTTAATAACCAGAGTTGATTGTGAGTGTGTCAATACTCTGTGTAGAGTAAAACACTCAAAACCATGCACATCATTATCATATTTCCCAGCAAGCTCTATTGTAGGTTGATTTTCAGAATTGTTTGTTTCAATATCTGTGTTTTTGCATGTATATTGATTGGTTGATTAATCTTAGACTACATAAAGATAAATAACATACATTTTTCTAAACTAATCCAATCAAATTGTATTAGGCACATGTGCTGAATACAACAGGTGTAGTAGACCTTAAAGTAAAATGCTAACCAACAATGCAAGCCCCTAACCAACAATGCAGTTTAAAAAATACAAATAAGATATTTTTTTTTAAAGGAACAAGTAATTAAAGAGCAGCAGTAAAATAGCAATAGCGAGACTATATACAGGGGGTAACGGTACAGAGTCATTGTGAGGGGGCACTGGTTAGTCGAGGTAATTGAGGTAATATGTACATGTTGGTAGAGTTATTAAAGTGACTATGCATAGATAATAACTGAGAGTAGCAGAGTCAAAAAAGAGGGGGTGGGCAATGCAAATAGTATTTTGTTGTTCTAATGCGCTATTATGTACTCTCTGCTGTTTGTTCATCTATGTGGTGGTGGTTTCCATGGTGACCCAGGCCTGAGACACATCTCCGTCCTGAAGCTGGTTGGCATGGAGGCAGTGGACCAGGGAGGAGTCCTAGAGCTCTATCCAATCAACGGTAAGAACCCTGTTGTCTCCACACCACCTATATGTACAGTTGAAGTTGGAAGTTTACATACACCTTAGCCAAATACATTTAAACTCCGTTTTTCACAATTCCTGACATTTAATCCTAGTAAAAATGTCCTGTCTTAGGTCAGTTAGGATCACCACTTTATTTTAAGAATGTGAAATGTCAGAATAATAGTAGAGGATTTATGCTGATTTATTTCAGCTTTTATTTCTTTCATCACATTCCCAGTGGGTGTAACGGCGTTCTTCGTTTGTCGAAAGAGAGTCGGACCGAAATGCAGCGTGTTGGTTACTCATGTTTTTAATGGAACAAATGACGATACACGAAATAACTTATAAATACAAAAAAACAACAAACGGAACGTGAAAAAACCTATACAGCCTGTCTGGTGAACACTAACACAGAGACAGGAACAATCACCCACGAAATACAAAGTGAAACCCAGGCTACCTAAATACGGTTCCCAATCAGAGACAACGAGAATCACCTGACTCTGATTGAGAACCGCCTCAGGCAGCCAAACCTAAACAACACCCCTACTCAGCCGCAATCCCAAATACTACAAACCCCAATACGAAAATACAATATATAAACCCATGTCACACCCTGGCCTGACCAAATATATAACGAAAACACAAAATACAATGACCAAGGCGTGACAGAACCCCCCTTAAGGTGCGGACTCCCGGACGCACCTCAAAACCATAGGGCGGGTCCGGGTGGGCGTCTGTCCATGGTGGCGGTTCCGGCTCGGGACGTGGACCCCACTCCATAAATGTCATAGTTCCTCCCCTTCGCGTCCTGGGATGATCCACCCCACTGAACTGCCGCCGACCATGGCCGAATAGTCCTCACCCAGAACCCCACTGAACTGAGGGGCAGCTCGGGACTGAGGGGCAGCTCGGGACTGAGGGGCAGCTCAGCACAAAGAGGAAGCCCAGTACTGAGAGGAAGCCCAGTACTGAGATGAAGCCCAGCCAGGCAGTTGAATCCGGCAGATCCTGGCTGACTGGCGGATCTGGAAGAGTCTGGTTGACTAGCGGATCTGGAAGAGTCTGGTTGACTGGCAGATCTGGAAGAGTCTGGTTGACTGGCAGATCTGGAAGGGTCTGGTTGACTGGCAGATCTGGAAGAGTCTGGTTGACTGGCAGATCTGGAAGGGTCTGGCTGACTGGCAGATCTGGAAGGGTCTGGCTGACTGGCAGATCTGGAAGGGTCTGGCTGACTGGCAGATCTGGAAGAGTCTGGCTGACTGGCAGATCTGGAAGAGTCTGGCTGACTGGCAGATCTGGAAGAGTCTGGCTGACTGGCAGATCTGGAAGAGTCTGGCTGACTGGCAGATCTGGAAGAGTCTGGCTGACTGGCAGATCTGGAAGAGTCTGGCTGACTGGCAGATCTGGAAGAGTCTGGCTGACTGGCGGCTCTGGCTGCTTCATGCTGACTGGCGGCTCTGGCTGCTCCATGCAGACTAACGGCTCTGGCTGCTCCATGCAGACTAACAGCTTTGGCAGCTCCTTGCCGACTGGCAGCTCCTTGCCGACTGGCAGCTCCTTGCCGACTGGCAGCTCCTTGCAGACTGGCAACTCCATGCAGACTGGCAGCTCTAGCTGTTCCATGCAGACTGGCAACTCTGGCTGCTCCATGCAGACTGGCAACTCTGGCTGCTCCATGCAGACTGGCAGCTCTAGCTGCTCCATACAGACTGGCAGCTCTGGCTGCTCCATGCAGACTGGCAGCTCTGGCTGCTCCATGCAGACTGGCAGCTCTAGCTGCTCCATGCAGACTGGCAGCTCTAGCTGCTCCATGCAGACTGGCAGCTCTAGCTGCTCCATGCAGACTGGCAGCTCAGGCTGCTCCGAACAGGCAGGAGGCTCCGGCAGCGCTGTAGAGGAGGAAGGCTCTAGAAACGCTGAACAGGCGGGAGACTCCGACAGCGCAGGAGAGGGAGAAAGCGCTGGCTGCGCTGAACAGGCGAGGCGCACTGAAGGCCTGGTGCGTGGCACAGGATGGACTGGACCGTGAAGGTGTACTGGAGAGCCTGAGAGCAGGACTGGCACAGGACGTGCAAGGCTAGGTAGGTACACAGGAGGCCTAGTGCGTGAGGCTGGCACATTTTTCACCAGCCGACTAACACGCACCTCAGGACTAGTATGGAGCGCTGACCCAGGTGCCATTAAATCCCCGACACGCTCCGTCGGACGAATCTTATACCTAAAGCACCAAACTAGCAACTCCCTCATTACTCTCTCCTCCAATTTCCCCATTAACTCCTTCACAGTCTCTGCTTCGCTCACCTCCAACACCGGTTCTGGTCTCCTCCTTGGCTCCTCACGATAAACAGGGAGAGTTGGCTCAGGTCTGTCTCCTGACTCAGCCACTCTCCCTCTGAGCCCCCCTCCAAGAAATTTTTGGGGCTGATTTTCTGGTTTCGCTCTGCGCCGCCGTGTCACTCTTTTCGACTCCATTCTCCTATAGCCCTCTTCGCACTGCTCCAGCGAATCCCAGGCGGGCTCCGGCACTCTCTCTGGGTCGGCCGCCCACCTGTCTATTTCTTCCCACGTCGTATACTCCAATCCTCTGCTGTCCATAACGTCCTCCCTTCGCTGCTCCAGCTGCCTGTTAACACGCTGCTCGGTCCGTGTGTGGTGGGTGATTCTGTAATGGCGTTCTTCGTTTGTCGAAAGAGAGTCGGACCGAAATGCAGCGTGTTGGTTACTCATGTTTTTAATGGAACAAATGACGATACACGAAATAACTTATAAATACAAAAAAAAAAAAAACGGAACGTGAAAAAACCTATACAGCCTGTCTGGTGAACACTAACACAGAGACAGGAACAATCACCCACGAAATACAAAGTGAAACCCAGGCTACCTAAATACGGTTCCCAATCAGAGACAACGAGAATCACCTGACTCTGATTGAGAACCACCTCAGGCAGCCAAACCTAAACAACACCCCTACTCAGCCGCAATCCCAAATACTACAAACCCCAATATGAAAATACAATATATAAACCCATGTAACACCCTGGCCTGACCAAATATATAA
Source organism: Oncorhynchus masou masou (assembly GCF_036934945.1). Taxonomy (NCBI): domain Eukaryota; kingdom Metazoa; phylum Chordata; class Actinopteri; order Salmoniformes; family Salmonidae; genus Oncorhynchus; species Oncorhynchus masou. The sequence goes on along the minus strand of NC_088221.1, from coordinate 20,440,852 downwards.
CGAAAACACAAAATACAATGACCAAGGCGTGACAGTGGGTCAGAAGTTTACATACACTCAATTAGTATTTGGTAGCATTGCCTTTGCCTTTAAATCGTTTAACTTGGGTCAAACGTTTTAGGTAGCCTTCCACAAGCTTCCCGCAATAAGTTGGGTGAATTTTGGCAGATTCCTCCTGACAAAGCTCGTGTAACTGAGTCAGGTTTGTAGGCCTCCTTGCTTGCACACACCTTTTCAATTTTCTATAGGATTAAGGTCAGGGCTTTGTGATGCCCACTCCAATACCTTGACTGTTATCCTTAAGCCATTTTGCCACAACTTCGAAAGTATGCTTGGGGTCATTGCCCATTTGGAAGACCCATTTGTGACCAAGCTTTAACTTCCTGACTGATGTCTTGAGATGTTGCTTCAATATATCCACATAATTTTACTTCCTCATGATGCCATCTATTTTGTGAAGTGCACCAGTCCCTCCTGCAGCAAAGCACCCCCACAACATGATGCTGCCACCCCCATGTTTCACGGTTGGGATGGTGTTCTTCGGCTTGCAAGCCTCCCCCTATTTCCTCCAAACATAACAATGGTCATTATGGCCAAACAGTTCTATTTTTGTTTCATCAGACCAGAGGACATTTCTACAAAAAGTACTATCTTTGTCCCCATGTGCAGTTGCAAACCGTAGTCTGGCTTTTTTATGGCAGTTTTGGAGCAGTGGCTTCTTCCTTGCTGAACGGCCTTTCAGGTTATGTCGATTTAGGACTCGTTTTTACTGTGGATATAGATACTTTTGTACCTGTTTCCTCCAGCATCTTCACAAGGTCCTTTGCACTTTTCACACCAAAGTACGTTAAACCCTAGAAGACAGAACGCATCTCCTTCCTGAGCGGTATGACGGCTGTGTGGTCCCATGGTGTTTATACTTGCGTACTATTGTTTGTACAGATGAATGTGGTACCTTCAGGCATTTGGAAATTGCTTTCAAGGATGAACCAGACTTGTGGAGGTCTACAATTTTTTTCTGAGGTCTTGGCTGATTTCTTTTGATTTTCCCATGATGTCAAGCAAAGAGGCACTGAGTTTGAAGGTAGGCCTTGAAATACATTTACAGGTACACCTCCAATTGACTCAAATGATGTCAAGAAGCTTCTAAAGCCATGATGTCATTTTCTGGAATTTTCCAAGCTGTTTAAAAGCACAGTCAATTTTAGTGTATGTAAAGTCAAACGACTTTACATACATTGCTAAGTCAAACGACACCGCTGGTTCTGCTCACACTGCCCTACCCTGTGCTCTGACCTCTTTCTCCCCTCTCTCTCCAGATGAAATCTCGCTTCTTGTGACGGCCGGCCGCCCAACAACCTGCCCGCTCGACCCTATCCCCTCCTCTCTTCTCCAGACCATTTCCGGGGACCTTCTCCCTTACCTCACCTCGCTCATCAACTCATCCCTGACCGCTGGCTACGTCCCTTCCGTCTTCAAGAGAGCGAGAGTTGCACCCCTTCTGAAAAAACCTACACTCGATCCCTCCGATGTCAACAACTACAGACCAGTATCCCTTCTTTCTTTTCTCTCCAAAACTCTTGAACGTGCCGTCCTTGGCCAGCTCTCCCGCTATCTCTCTCAGAATGACCTTCTTGATCCAAATCAGTCAGGTTTCAAGACTAGTCATTCAACTGAGACTGCTCTTCTCTGCATCACGGAGGCGCTCCGCACTGCTAAAGCTAACTCTCTCTCCTCTGCTCTCATCCTTCTAGACCTATCGGCTGCCTTCGATACTGTGAACCATCAGATCCTCCTCTCCACCCTCTCCGAGTTGGGCATCTCCGGCGCGGCCCACGCTTGGATTGCGTCCTACCTGACAGGTCGCTCCTACCAGGTGGCGTGGCGAGAATCTGTCTCCTCGCCACACGCTCTCACCACTGGTGTCCCCCAGGGCTCTGTTCTAGGCCCTCTCCTATTCTCGCTATACACCAAGTCACTTGGCTCTGTCATAACCTCACATGGTCTCTCCTATCATTGCTATGCAGACGACACACAATTAATCTTCTCCTTTCCCCCTTCTGATGACCAGGTGGCGAATCGCATCTCTGCATGTCTGGCAGACATATCAGTGTGGATGACGGATCACCACCTCAAGCTGAACCTCGGCAAGACGGAGCTGCTCTTCCTCCCGGGGAAGGACTGCCCGTTCCATGATCTCGCCATCACGGTTGACAACTCCATTGTGTCCTCCTCCCAGAGCGCTAAGAACCTTGGCGTGATCCTGGACAACACCCTGTCGTTCTCAACCAACATCATGGCGGTGGCCCGTTCCTGTAGGTTCATGCTCTACAACATAAGCAGAGTACGACCCTGCCTCACACAGGAAGCGGCGCAGGTCCTAATCCAGGCACTTGTCATCTCCCGTCTGGATTACTGCAACTCGCTGTTGGCTGGGCTCCCTGCCTGTGCCATTAAACCCCTACAACTCATCCAGAACGCCGCAGCCCGTCTGGTGTTCAACCTTCCCAAGTTCTCTCACGTCACCCCGCTCCTCCGCTCTCTCCACTGGCTTCCAGTTGAAGCTCGCATCCGCTACAAGACCATGGTGCTTGCCTACGGAGCTGTGAGTGGAACGGCACCGCAGTACCTCCAGGTTCTGATCAGGCCCTACACCCAAGCAAGGGCACTGCGTTCATCCACCTCTGGCCTGATCGCCTCCCTACCATTGAGGAAGTACAGTTCCCGCTCAGCCCAGTCAAAACTGTTCGCTGCTCTGGCCCCCCAATGGTGGAACAAACTCCCTCACGACGCCAGGACAGCGGAGTCAATCACCACCTTCCGGAGACACCTGAAACCCCACCTCTTCAAGGAATACCTAGGATAGGATAAGTAATCCTTCTCACCACCCCCACCCCCCCTTAATGATTTAGATGCACTATTGTAAAGTGGCTGTTCCACTGGATGTCAGAAGGTGAATTCACCAATTTGTAAGTCGCTCTGGATAAGAGCGTCTGCTAAATGACTTAAATGTAAATGTAATGTAAATGTAAACTTCTGACCCACTGGAATTGTGATACAGTGAGTTGTGAAATAATCTGTCTTTAAACAATTGTTGGAAAAATGACTTGTCATGCACAAAGTAGATGTCCTAATCGACTTGCCAAAACTATATTTTGTTAACAAGAAATTTGTGGAGTGGTTGAAAAATGAGTTTGAATGACTCCAACCTAAGTGTCTGTAAACTTCCGACTTCAACTGTATCAAACTGCATACGGGAAATAGCTGTATGAAGATTAAACCAAACAAAACAAGACAAGTGGAAGGTCAATGGGGCTGTATGTGTTATGTTTAATCTTCAGTTCATACAGCCACGATGTTGAATTTCGGATGTTGTTTTATTGACACAGCAGGCAGGTATGCCAGCCTCAGCCCTAACTCTTGCTGTCTCCCCCAGTCCAAGTCCCTATCGCCCAGCTGCGTCTCCTGTATTCTCCCCATGCTACCTGTTTGATGTCTCCTCTGTGGTACGGGACCCAACCCCCAAAAACTTGCTGATGCTGCTGCCTACACCACACACGGCCCTCCATCCATTCACCCCTGACTGCTGCACAAGCACGCAGACAGCTCCTGTGGCCGGAGTGTTAGGGAGGAGATATGTAAACCCTCCCTTTAATTTCTCTAGCCTGCCAAATAGTTTCCTTGTGTGCTCTTTCTGGACTTTTCCTTTAGTGATGGGTCGTTTGCGAACAAACAGCTCTTTTTGACCTGATCTTTTTGGTGAACGTCGGGAAACGACTCGCATCTGTGAGAGCCATTCAATTGGCTCCCTTATTTACATACTGTTACTACTGGTTTTTGAGCTCCCGATAACGATTATCTTTCTAGCTCTAGAGAGGCAGCTTGGCCATGGAGCGAGAATGCCTCTTTTAAGTCAAAGATATCAAACACACCAAAGCCTATTGACTGACTCTCTCCCCCTTTCAGGCAGCGCCACGGTGGAACGTGAGGGCCTCTCGGCCGCCTTGGTCAAAGACATCCGCAACTACTTCCAGATCAGCCCAGAATACTTCTCCATGCTGCTGGTTGGAAAGGACGGTAACGTCAAGTCGTGGTACCCGAGCCCTATGTGGTCCATGGCCAACATCTACGACCTGGTGGACTCCATGCAGCTCCGCAGGCAGGAGATGGCCATCCAGCAGTCACTGGGCATGCGCTGCCCCGAAGACGAGTACGGGGGCTACGGATACCATCACAATGGCTACGACGGTTACCAGGACGCTTATCACCAGGGATATGGTTACTAAAGAGGTCGTTGAGAGGGTGTCAATGGTCAATAGTCTATCAGCAATGATATGGTTACTAAGGAGTATGTTGCCTTATCTCATAGATGCTTTTTGATGGCCCTTTGTAGATTTGAATGGATCAGATAGGTGTAAGCAAGCCCTCTGGTAGTCTAGATGGGATTGTCACCATGTTGCTTGAATCAGATCTACAAGTTAGCAGTAAGTATCTAGAGCTATGGGAAAGGGATTGAATTCAAATTGGGCATGTGTGTGTGAGGGGCATGGGTATAAACTTTGTCTCGCCTCCTTATTAGTGGATTGTGTTTTCAGGAAGTTTATGCACAGGGTTAAAGGGTAAGGGGTTAGCTCTGTACTTCCTGGTTTTGTACTAGAAGGAAATAAAGGATTGGATAGCGATGTCATCAATCTCAATATTTCTTTATATCAGTCTTGTTCTTGTGTATTAAGAATTACAATTGAAAACACTTCAACATTTCACATTTTCCATCAGTCTACTTCAATTTCATTCCTGACCAAATGTTAATTTTCACTGTCACAGTCTGGACCTTATTGTAGATACAAGTGTAAAGATAAGTCAAAACTTTTGTAATTATTGGATTTATTATTTGAGGCGGTTTTATTTGAGGCTATCAAAATCAGAGCTATAACTGTCTGTTTCTAAGATGAATTTTTAACTCGTTTGTAAAGTTTCCTGTTGCTACACAGTTCTTATTTATACTCTGTGGTGCTTTATGACAAATAAAACTTTGTTTACTATCAACAGTTTCTCGGAGTTAATACACATCTCAGTAATTTGTATAAATGTCGAGTCAGAGGTTCTTTATGCACACAGTAACCATTTGTTATACTACACCTCCCCCTGTTGGTTCAATTCGAACATTACAACAGATCAACAGAATGGAAAAAATATGGTCAGTAAACTAGACAAAATATGGTATTTCTGGCAGTTTTTAATGTTCATTTGATATGTTGACTGTTTAAGAAATTGTAATTATGCACTGTCATGAATAATAATAACGAACCAGGTGTAAATTGCCTTAAATGCATACAGAATAACATCATTTTGTTATGCATAACATGATTTCATAAACATAACTTCACAAGAAGCTTTTTTGAATACATGATAGAAGTGTAAATTATATGGCACAATAAGCATGGACAGGAGAGGAGTAACACCGTTGAACACATATAAACCACTAGAGAAGCTAATTCTTTTTCAGTGAGTAATGTGAAACACAATCTTACATGTTTTACCGTCAGATTGGGTTTTCTGTACGTAACATGGACTGAGACCAGAAGAAATCACATGGTCCGTGTGCTAGTACTGTATGGTCTTTGTGAGTACGTAATAACGTTAAGACAAACCGAGTAGTTGGCCATTAGAAAAACTAATTTAGCTCCCAAACATCCAACAGCCTTGAGTACATTTCTTAATAGACACCAACATAATGCAAACAAATGTATAATAAAAACAGAGACCATACCGGCAGATATCAACTTCTCAACATCTGACAGCTATAACCCTTGCCACTGTGTCAATGACAGCAATAGCATTATTTTGAATACAACAACATCTACAAAATTTAGCATTTATTCCATTACAATATTATTTGTATATCATTTCATACACAAACAAGCACATTTCTGAATAGATGTGGTAAAGAGGTCAATGGAACGCAGACCTTGGGGGAAAGAAGGATGCCGGATTGGCGCACATTCAACAAGTCTGATCTAACAAAGTGAATATTTGTGGACAGGCCCACAATGTGGCTACTTAAATTTGATTTTGATATATTTGCCAGTTTTCGCAGAATAACATTTAAAAGTTGTTTATTTTCAGGTTAAGAAGAAGTGACTGCTAAATGCTAACTCCTGTTCGTATAAGCGCATAGCTAGCATATAGAAATCGGTCATGGTAGTCAGTCGTTTTTAACTGTAATGCAGTTGATTGGTGTTGACATGAACATGTATTGGGGTTGACATCCATACACGCATTATACTCAACATACCGTAGTGTGGAATACACATATAAACAATAGCCTAAATGTAGGATCATTTTGCTGGGGGGCAATGAAGAGACTCAGGATCTTTTCCCCCATGCATTTCCATGGCATTTCCATGTTTGTGTCGAGTTCCATTGACCTCTTTACCGCATCTATGATGTACAATAAATTATGACAATCACAATAGGCCAACAACACCACAGGCCAAGCCGCTCTGATGTCATAATACATAGCATGTCCATTCTGATGTCACAGGCTGATGATGTCACAGGCCAGGTTATAGCAAGGACTGACAGTTTGTCCATTGTGATGTCACAGAGTCAGGCATTCTGATGACATCACAGGGATGAGTCATTGTGAGGTCATAATGGGAGGCTAGACAGACTCCTCCTCTGATTCACTGTCTGTGTTTGGCTTGGTCAGCCTCTCCAGCTCCTCCCCATCCTACACAAACACAAAGGAAGCATGGTGGAGATTAGAGAGGAATAACACCAGAAAGATGAACGTCTTTCGACACCCAGCATTTACCTGCTGGGTGTCGATGAACAACGGCGATTAAAAACCATGTAGAATCTAGGGAAGGGCATTTTATATTATTTCACTATTCAAATAATATCAGGATATTTTGGGGAATATCCAGACAATTATGGATGACTCTCTTGATCAATTAGAATGAAGCAAATGCAGAGGTAAAACAACAGAAAGCTGTTTTTCTCCGTAGTTTGGGGTTCAAAACAACAGTAAAAGAGACAATAGAACTGATTGTCTTACAAAAAGGTTCTGGTGAGTGTTTTGCATTGATCTGTGTCAGTTCTTCTGGAAACTCTTAGGGCCTCGCCAGTAATTGCTATTTGAAGTGGCGAAAAGTGGCAACGCACAGTTATAAGAACAATATTCAAAAGTTTATTTTATTAAGTATTTAAAATGTCATGGTATATCCTTTACAATAAATAAAACATGTAAATGAACACTCACTCAAGTAATCGAATGCTAACGTATGTTCAGATATCCTGATATTCGATTAAATTGTGCCCATCCTTAATAGAATCGACAGGAAATTAACGGCCAGAGGCAGTGTTCTGCAGTCAGGGGCGATAGGACAGCCACACACTGTTTTTAAGTACCCTAACCGTCCGTTACTCTGGTGTGCTTCCCCTCTTATGGGGGATTCTCCCAACACAGTCTATGTAATGTCACTATCTTTTCACATTTCTGACTGCGTTTACCTAATAGCCATTTCCACACTAAGAATTTGAGGAAGGTTTGCTGATCCTAGATTTATGTCTACAGGCAACTTCCACACAGAGCCTCCAAAGACCGACAACCTCCTACTTATCATCATACTCTAACCAACCTAATTTAATACATCTATGTACCTACTGTAATGCAGTTACCCAGGGCTAAGGCTGTGGTGGGAATCTAAACTCTGTTCATTACACAGAATCACATTGGTTTCCCCACAGTCTAAATCATTATTACATACAAATGAGAATCATGGTTGCCCTCAGTGTGCATGTGTGTTTGCCTGTGTCACACTGTATATGTGTGAGAGTGGGTTCTGTCTGTCTGTACACACACACACACACACACACACACACACACACACACACACACACACACACACACACACACACACACACACACACACACACACACACACACACACACAACCGGTCAAAAGTTGTAGAACACCTACCCATTCATGGGTTTTTCTTTATTTTTACTATTTTCTACATTGTAGAACAATAGTGAAGACACCAAAACTATGAATTAACCCATATGGAATCATGTAGTAAGCAAAAAAGTTTTAAAGAAATAAAAATATATTTGAGATTCTTCAAAGTAGCCACCCTTTGCCTTGATGACAGCTTTGCACACTCTTGGCATTCTCTCAGCTTCATGAGGTAGTCACCTGAAATGCATTTCAAAAAACAGGTGTGCCTTGTTAAAAGTTCATTTGTGGAATTTCTTTCCTTCTTAATGCATTTGAGTCAATCAGTTGTGTTGTGACAAGGTAGAGGGGGTATACAGAAGACAGCCCTATTTGGTAAAATATCAAGTCCATACTATGGCAAGAACAACTCAAATAATCAAAAAGAAACAACAGTCCATTATTATTTTTAGACATGAAGGTCAGTCATTACGGAACATTTCAAAAACTTGAAAGTTTCTTCAAGTGCAGTCTTAAAAACTATCAAGCTATGTTGATACTGGAAAGGAAAGGAAGACCCAGAGTTACCTCTGCTGCAGAGGATAAGTTCATTAGAGTTACCAGCCTCAGAATTTGTAGCCCAAATAAATGTTTCACAGAGCTCAAGTGTCAGACACATCTCAACATTAACTGTTCAGAGGAGACTGTGTGAATCAGGCCTTCATGGTCGAATTGCTGCAAGGACACCACTAGTAACAGGACACCAATAAGAAGAAGAGACTTGCCTGGGCCAACAAACGCGAGCAATAAACATTAGACTGGTGGAAATTTGTCCAAAAGCCATGTTTTTGTGAGACGCGGTGTGGGTGAATTATCGGATTATCGGATTATCTCCGCATGTGTATTTCTCGCCATAAAGCATGGAGGAGGTGGTGTGATGGTGTGGGGGTGCTTTGCTGGTGACACTGTCAGTGATTTATTTATTTAGAAGGCACACTTAACCAGCATGGCTACCACAGCATTCTGCAGCGATACGCCATCCCATCTTATTTGCGCTTCGTGGTACTATAATTTGTTTTTCAACAGGACAATGACCCAACACACCGCCAGGCTGTGTAGAGGTTGTTTTACCAAGAAGAAGAGTGATGGAGTGCTGCATCAGATGATCTGGCCTCCACAATCCTCTGACCTCAAACAAATTGAGATGGTTTGGGATGAGTCAGACCGCAGAGGGAACGAAAAGCAGCCAACAAGTGCTCAGCATATGTGGGAACTCCAAGACTGTTGGAAAAGCATTCCAGGTGAAGCTGGTTGAGAGAATGCCAAGATTGTGCAAAGATGAATCTCAAGTATAAAATATATTTTGATTTATTTAACACTTTGTTTACTACATGATCCATATGTGTTACTTCATAGTTTTGATGTCTTCACTATTTCTATAATGTAGAAAACAGTCAAAATAAAGACAAACCCTTGAATGAGTGCATTAGGAAAGTATTCAGACCCCTTGACGTTTTCCACATTTTGATAGGTTATAGGCTTATTCTGAAATTGATTTTAAAAAATGTAAAAATCCTCATCAATCCACACACACAACCCCGTAATGACAAAGCAAAAACAGGTTTTTGAAATTCCTTATTCACATAAGTATTTAGACCCTCAAGATTGAGCTCAGGTGCATCCCGTTTCCATTGATCATCCTTGAGATGTTTCTACAACTTGGAGTCCACCTGTGGTAAATTCAATTGATTGGACATGATTTGGAAAGGCACACACCTGTCTATATAAAGTCCTACAGTTGACAGTGCATGTCAGAGCAAAAACCAAGCCATGAGGTCGAAGGAATTGTCCGTAGAGCTTTGAGACAGGATTGTGTCGTGGCACAGATCTGGGGAAGGGTACCAAAAAAATGTCTGCAGCATTGAAGGACCCCAAGAACACAGTGGCCTCCATCATTCTTAAATGGAAGAAGTTTGGAACCACCAAGACTCTTCCTACAGCTGGCCGCCCGGCCAAACTGAGTAATTGGGGGAAAAGGGCCTTGGTCAGGGAGGTGACCAAGAACCCGATGGTCATTCTGACAGAGCTCCAGAGTTCCTCTGTGGAGATGGGAGAACCTTCCAGAAGGACAACCATCTCTGCAGCACTCCACCAATCAGGCCTTTATGGTAGTGTCCAGATGGAAGCGAATCCTCAGTAAAAGACACATGACAGCCATGAGAAACAAGATTCTCTGGTCTGATGAAACCAAGATTGAACTGAATGCCAAGTGTCACGTCTGGAGAAAACCTGGCACCATCCCTACGGTGAATCATGGTGGTGGCAGCATCATACTGTGTTTTTTTTTTCAGCGGCAGAGACTGAGACTAGTCAAGATCGAGGGAAAGATGAATGGAGCAAAGTACAGAGAGATCCTTGATGAAAACTTGCTCCAGAGCACTCAGGACCTCAGACTGGGGTGAAGGTTCACCTTCCAACAGGACAATGACCCTAAGCACACAGCCAAGACAACGCAGGAGTGGCTTCGGGACAAGTCTTTGAACGTCCTTGAGTGGCCCAGCCAGAGCACGGACTTGAACCCGATCAAATATGTCTGGAGAGACCTAAAAATAGCTGTGAGGCGACGCTCCCCATCCAACATGACAGAGATTGAGAGGATCTGCAGAGAAGAATGGGAGAAACTCCCTAAATTCAGCCTTGAGGCTGTAATTGCTGCCAAAGGTGCTTCAACAAAGTACTGATTATATGGTCTGAATTCTTATGTAAATACCTTATCAGTGTTTTTAATACATTTGGAAATATGTCTAAAAACCTGTTTTTGCTTTGTCATTATGGGGTAGTGTGTGTAGATTGATGAAGGGAAAAAAAGGGGCCCTCACCCCTCGCGACCTCTGCAGCACCTCTCCGTTAATGACGCGCAGCTTCTCGCGCTGCAGGACGTACTCAGGGTCTTTGGGCCGGCTAGCGTTGTAGACAAAGATGGCGAGCAGCACCACGGGCGCCTGCAGGAAGAAGTCCAGCGAGGGGTGGAAGTCAAAGAGGAAGAGGGACAGGGCCGTGACCAGGACTGTAGTGATCTGGCCTGTCAGCACGTGGAACATGTTGTCTCTGAACTTCAGGATGAACGCCACCGACAGGCCCAGGGCAGCTTGGGATAAAACATTTGATATATTAATAATGTACATACTGATAATGATGGATCAATAATAATACATTTATAATAATCAACCTCAGGATGAACGCCACTGACAGGCCCAGGGAAGCTACTGATACATTTCGTAATGTATTAATAATAATGTTTATATTGATAATAATGCATTCCTAATAAATCAGCCTTAGGATGAACGCCACCGACAGACCCTAGCTGTCAGGAATAACGGATCAATATATTAGTAATGAATAGTGAATCAATAATAATGCATTAACCATATGCACAGTACATACTGTACCTATTCATGCTAATGAATGAACCAGTACTTTACATTGTATGGGGTTAATTCAACAACAGTAGCACCAGTGTGTACGTGTGTCCTACCAGTGACCAGCACCAGTCCCAGTGAGTAGACGTTGTGACCGTAAAGGAGGCCACAACGGACGGTTAGGCCCCTCGCCTCGCCCCCGAGACCCAGAGTCAGACCGTTGAACAGCATGCCAAACATGTACCTGCAACCACATACACTGATTTTTAGACAGATGGGGTGTGGGTGTTTGTGTGTAGTTCGGTGGTTATTGGGATGTTTGATAGCTGTGTGAATATGTGCGTGTGTGTCATATGTCTGCATTCATGCATGTGTGTGTGTGTGTGTGTGTGCCAACATTCACATGAGTTCTTACAGTTTGCTGTTCTGGATGAAGATGCTCTCTTGGAGTTGGTCTCCCTCCTTAAGGATCTTCTCATTGTAGATGTTGGCCATGGAGGAGATAAAACACTGGAGCACCAGGAGGATGTGACCCATGCCCAGAGAGCGCAGGGTCCCCATCAGCCTCCCCCGCCACACCTCAGCCTGTCCCGGCAGCACTGAGCTCCATGTGCTGGAGTTACTGGGAGGGAGGGAGGGAGGGAGGGAGGGAGGGAGGGAGGGAGGGAGGGAGGGAGGGAGGGAGGGAGGGAGGGAGGGAGGGAGGGAGGGAGGGAGGGAGGGAGGGGAGACAGCAGGAACACTTACTTAGACTGACTTATTGACAGGGTTAGGAGACTTGTGGTGTCATGCAGGATGTGTGAAGATGTCCTAATACAGACACTGTACAGAGGAGTGCTGAATTCCACATTGACTGCCTCCCTTCCTCCTTCCCTCCCATCCATCCATCGCTCTGACAACCTGTCGTTCCTTCGTTGCTCCTCTAGCTGTGTGTAGAGCAGGCAGCTGTTGGTGGGTGGGGAGAGGGGGCTGGGGTGGAGGCCCGGCATCGCTATGGCCCGTTGGCTTCCTCCCGACCCCGTCGTCAAGGAGACAATGGACAGGAAGAGGATGACCAGGGAGGCCCACTGCACCCAGGACAGGTGTCTCCTAGGGGAGAGGAGGGGAATAGCAGCGGTCAGAGTTGAACCCTTTGACATAGGCTGACCCTAAATGCTGATCTGAAATCAGTTTACGATTTTTCCTCAATAATGGTTAAAGCTGTTATTGTTTTTGTTAATGAAACGGAAGAGAGGTGCATCCAATATTGTGGTAAAAAAAATATATATATATATATATATATATATATATATATATGTTGTTTAAAATAACTTTTGTTGTTGTAATATCGCAAACGGTGGTGACAGTTTCACAAAGTACAGATTCCAGCTTTAAAAAGGACCAGTGCAGTCAAAAACATGATTTTCCTGTAATACTGTGAAAATGACGATAATGCCCTTTAAGTGTAATTTTTTTAATTAACTAGTCAAGTCAGTTAAAAACAAATTCTTATTTACAATGACGGCCTACCCCGTCCAAACCTTAACCCGGACGACACTGGGCCAATTCTGCGCCGCCCTATGGGACTCCCAATAACGGCTAGTTAACGCTCCCGAGTGGTGCAGCGGTCTAAGGCACTGCATCTCGGCGCTAAAGGCATCACTACAGACCCTGTTTCGATTCCAGGCTCTGTAGTGATGCCTTTAGCGCCGAGATGCAGTGCCTTAGACCGCTGCACCACTCGGGAGCGCTACTAAGATCTGTTTGAAAAGCGCCTGAAATTTCAGCCAGTTGTGGTGGGATGTAGTTTTGAACTATCTAGTGACATCATCAGGTGGTAAATTAGTTAATAGACCAATAACAAAGAGTACCAAACCTCTCTGCCAATAACAGCTAGGTTCCCCCTCACCACTCACACACAGTCCTAGTTAAATTGCTCCTTGCTAAGAAGCCATTTTTGTTTCTTTTTGACCATTTTAATAGAAAACAATCACAGTAAGGTACTTAATTGTTACCCAAGAAATGATTTAATATTGAGCTAAAAACAGATGCATTGGTTAGGGTTGTGTCAGTGTAAGCTGATCCTAGATCATTAGTTAGGGGGAAACTTTTACCTCGAGTGCCACTATCAGCTATGTAAACAAACATATAGGTCCAGTACAGAACACTATGTCCAGAACAAAACTGTGACTTACTTCAGCACAACTCTGAACAGGATAGCTGTGGTCAGGATAACAACATTGGAGAACAACACTGCCATGGCCTGTGGGGGAAAGGAATCAGAGACAACCAAGGCTTTAACATTAGCATTTAAAACACTGCAGTGTGTTATTATTAAACTCACAGGCTGTAGGTAGGTCATGACGTAGAAGATGATGAGGTTATCCAGAAAGTAAAGGAAGGCGGGGACGGACCACTTCATGAAACTCAGGAAGGCAGAGCCCGAGGAGCAGCCCAGCTCTCGACATGAACGACCGTCTGGAATACATACACTTTTATCTCACCTTCTCTCAGTTACATTCTTGCTCGACAACAACAACTCTAAACATTCTGAATTGTGACATTGGACAAGATGGCGCCCTCTCCCTCAGTGCCCATCTCTTACCTCTGACCATGACCCTCAGAGACATGCCAAGACAAAAGAGCAGCTTGAGCCCCTCTGCCAGTAGGTTGACAGACGCAGGGAGGAAGTCATACTTGTTCTCTATTGGTCAAAGAAGAGAAAAAACAGTTACACAAGACCATCGATTCAAACTGAAGTCCATGAATGATAATGTAGTACTAACGTGTGTTGGCAGAGAACTTGAGCAGCAGGATGCGAGAGGTGCCCAGGGTGACGAAGCCCAAGCCCAGAGCCAGAGTGTACGCGGAGGAGCGGGAGCAGAGCCTGGGACACAGTCTGGAGCACAGCCGGCAGCACGCCATGGTGTGGGCTCACACACACGCAGGGCTCCTGGCTCACTGAAACACACACAACAAAACCACTGTGAGCTGGTATATGAATGCAGGCCAAGAGCTGACATGTAGGCAGAGCACTCAGAGGAGGGAAAATAAGAAGGGAAAATAACAGTAAGAACAGAGAAATCAAATACAACAACAGTAAGCTAAGCCTTCAGTGTCCGCAGCACACACCCCAGTTCTGAGAGAAACTGTTCACAGCCTAATCCACCCTACTCGAACCCTGCTAGTTTCACATCACTCTCCATACAGTTGACTACAGCAGTACAATTATGCCCAGATAGTAGCCACATTTAACTCCTTCCACTTCCACAACATCCCAAACAGGTCTAACTATTCTGCTCCTCTCTAAAAGCCACAGGACATGACCTAGGCTATATACAGTAACTAGTTTTGTCCTTAAAGTAGCCACGGTTATCACCTCTTCGCAGAATCTTCCTGTTTGTCAAGCTGATTAGAAGCATGTGAGAGCCAGACAGGGCCAAACACAAGAGACACACACAGAGGGTTTTCTTCCCGAGTATAGTTACACAGTTCAACTGCAGTTATTATTACATTATCTGAAATGGTTGCTAAAGTCATGTTTACCAAAACAAACAAATGAACAAAAGGTCACATTGTGGCTATTTTAAATTATGAATAGAGGTCATGCTACATTTTCATTAAAACACCCTGTTATAGGACAAGTTGTATTTGAAGACTAATGTGTGCATGGCATGTTTGCATATAGCCAAATGCAAAGGCAATATGTAATGGCAATAGGCTTACTGTACTTTAGGACAACATGTTAAATGCAGGCAGTACTATACTAGCTAATGCAGGTGCATGGGCAAGTCATCAAACGCCTATCACAAACTAAAAGGGATAGTTAGCTAGCCTAGTCATACATACAAGTCATACATTTATCAAGCTGTATTTTGATTCACATAAACTGTCACCACAATAGAAATTAACTAGATACGTTAGTTAGTTAGCTTCCTCCAGCTGCTTGATTGCTTGGTGGTGTCTCAAGAATGTAAACAACGCACACAGCACTGCCACTATGTCACTCCCTCGAAAATGTCCACAAAAACTAACGTTTCTCTATGAAGAGTAGGCTACGAAATCCTGCTGTTAAAATTCAACCAAAAGCAAGAGCTTGTACTTAGCTACTAGAAATCGTACATTTTCTACAGCTTTCTGTCTACACATTGTAGACAGTGAAACTGCTTTGGGTTTGCTTCCTGGTAGCCTTGGACGCGCGCAAGCGCAATGGGTATGAAACGGGGATTGGCGACGTCATGTTTTAACGTATTTAGAAGATGCGCGATTCAGAAATCACTCGCCATGTCCTGGCTGCTAAAATTTTAATAGTTCACCTATTTTTAGTTTATGTGATAAAATAAGCAAGTATAGTGTAGAGAATCATTGTATAATCCAAACCGATGGCAAATATATTTTCCGTAACCAAAAATATAGTATTTTCAGTTGTTTAACGCTGGTGTACAAAACCATAAGTTAAATACGCAAAACCGAATTTTAAAAACGGGAGGGATAGAAATACCGCACATAGAACAGATCTACCGCTTTTAGTACTTGCTTTCAACGATAATGACATATCTATAACTACATTTATATGAATTTTGTTTGGTCACCCAAGAAGGTATGTATTGCAGCTTAATTGCATACTATGATTGGTATACTGAATTAAAATTCAGATTTATGCCTGTGATTATGCAAGCCCTTGTTAACACTGTGTTGTTTAGTAGGTCCCACTGTCTAGCAAGAAACAAAAATAGTTATACAAAGGTATGAGTGCAAGTTTGCCATTGTCTTTCCTTTTGTTAAAAAATATATGACTGATTATTCAACTTTAGTAAGTTCTGTATACTCATTGCATAGGAATTTGTGCAGGTAGTAACACAGGCTCAGGTATAACACAGGTATGACAACTGGAGGAGAAATCGCAGGTTGCCTTTTAGTTGAATTTTGACCTGGTTCCCTACACTTGCCATTCTTCCCTTTTTCTCCAACCATTGTTGTGCATGGGCTATTGCTGAACTATCTTGTCCCGGGTGATGAATGAACAGGTCCAGGCTTATCATGGAAACTTTTTGGGAAAGCATCTGTGGGACACCCATGGTGCACAGTAAGGAATGAAATATTATCTTAAAGTCTGAGGTCTGGAACAGTTCTGAATAAATATCAAAACAAGAGCGTCATCTCCAGTGCGTAGTAACATGTGTGAAGGAAATTGCTTCGCTCGGAGTGACTAACAGTAAATCATGTGGTTTCAATTAACAAGATTGAAAAAATACGTTGGAACACTGCGCAATGCCCTGGCTGGGACTTGTTTGTTTGTCTGTGTGTGTGTGTGTCTGTGTGTGTGTGTGTGTCTGTGTGTGTCTGTGTGTGTCTGTGTGTGCGTGCGTGCGTGCATGCGTGCTCTTGTCTGTGTCCTGTGATAAAGCACAGAGTGGACTCTTCTTGTCAGATAACAGTTTCCTGTCATCCAGAACAGACAGACTGTCCACACCTGGAGTTCCAACCCCAGATATGAGGCTTCGTTCCTGGGAATGGACCCACCGTCTCCTGCCTCTCCTGGTGCTCTTCTCGGTTCTACTGTCCCACACTACAGCAGAACAGCACTCAGACAGAAAGAGATACTACTATATTGCTGCTGTGAACATAGACTGGGACTACACATCTAATGGACCACAGAGGTAAAACTAAAAACTAGTTCATAGCTTTATATGAGATTTACTATATTCCCTTTTTTTCTGTGACCTTTTGTCTTTGTATTGGGTCCTGCATGTGAAGTTGAATCTTTTTGACCTCGCTAAAAGCAGTGTCAATTCAAGTGTTTGGCATGTGCTGTTGACTATATTACAGATTTACTGAGTTGATTTGGCTCTTGTCTTCTTGGAGGGTGTATCGTGTAATTGTTTGATCAGGTGGATAGGTCATGGCAGCACCACAGTGCTCTCTCACTTGTGTTCCATTGAATGGAACATGGGACAAAAATTAAAACGTACTGTTCTTTCTTTATATCATTATGTGTATGTCATGTATCTCCATCAATTATGTGACGAGTACAGTCTGCTTAGAAGGCAATATTGTCCTCATTGGAAAAAGTTAGGCTTTAATAATTATGTTTTCTGTTTTAATGTAAAGTCAATACATTTACAATCTCCAGCCAAGTTCTTGATTATTATCACCTTTATGATGTGAACCTAGACTAGGGAATATAAAAGGATGTACATGATAATTATGTATTTAAGTTACTGAATTATGTGTAGAATTTGTCTTTCTATATCATCCACTGTATGTTTTATTTTGGGTCCTTTTCTGTTCATTCACCGTTTGTGTTTATCCATTGTTGTCTAGGTCTGGCCCCTCCTATAGGAAAGCGGTGTACAGGGAGTATGAGAAGGGATTCAAGCAGGCCAAGACCCATCCTTCCTGGCTAGGTAAATTATGTTTATGCTTTGGCATTTTCACTATTGTCGGGTAAATTATGTGTATGAGTCTGGGCTATCCAACATACAGACTGTCTTTCATTAGTGAATGTTCCTGTTTCCCCATACAGTCACAACTCCACCTCAAGTTCCCTCATGACTGATAAACATAATAAACATGATAAGATACATTTACTCCTGTCTGCATGTACTGTATGTGTGTCTTTCAGAGTGGTTGGAATAAAGAGGACATTACATTTTCATTGGAACTTCTACTCCATCTTCTTTTCTGACCCAATGACAATGTATCATGTTGAATGATGAACTGAGTTTCTGTAATAGCACCTTTAACTGCACAGCAAAATCAATGGTGTTAATTTAACTCTGAAAGTGTCAAATGTACACTATTGTCAGTGAACTGAACTGGTATTGAAATAATAATTTAGAAATTTTTAAAGATTTAACTCTGTTGCAGTGTTTCCCATTTTACTTTTAAAGTTTTCAAAGGAACTCGATTCTGGTGTTTGCTTAGCTCTTCTGTAGCGTAATACGCAACACCTACAGTGTAAAGTATAACACTTGATTTGGCGTAAAATGGACTCCCTTTGCTAAATGCTGACTCTGTTACACTTTTTCAGTGTAAGAAATGAACACCTGTAGTTTTACAGTAAATCATTTTTGGCTGTTGTTTTAACACTGTATGGTGTAAAGCCTCATTTGCACATTTCTCAGGGTTCCTTTTCTTTTTGAGTAAATTGTAGAGTTAACACCCATGACTGTACTTGTTAGTGACAGAGACATTTGTAGAATTATTTCCTGCTAAAGGCCTGTGGTTTTCATCAAGTGATTTCCTGGATAAATGTCATCATTAAAATTAAACTATAACAATACATTACATATATCATAAGCACTTATTTATTGGCTTACTTGATTACCTAGTTTTAACACAGTGGTGTTATGAAACCTCTGGTTAACAAGCCACAGCAGGCCTGCAAGTCACATTATGCTGGCTTGTAAAGTGTTACTTAATACCTATAGGAATCCAGCCAGAGTTAAGATATCCAATGGTCGGAATTTTTATTCACCTGCAATTTGCATTCAGAACAACTTTCAGGATTGGACACACCTACTCATTCCAGGGTTGTTCTTTATTTTTACTATTTTTGACATTGTAGAATAATAGTGAAGACATCAAAACTATGAAATAACACATATGGAATCATGTAGTAACCAAAAAAGTGTTTAAAAAAATCAAATTATATTTTATATTTGAGATTCTTCAAAGTAGCCACTCTTTGCCTTGATGACAGCTTTGCACACTCTTGGCAGTCTCTAAACAGGCCAAGATAAAGCATAGCAATTCGACACATACAACAACACAGAGTTACACATGGAATAAACAAACATAGTCAATAATACAGTAGAACAAAATAAAACAAAAAGTCTATATGCAGTGAGTGCAAATGAGGTAAGATAAGGGAGTTAAGGCAATAAATAGGCCATGGTGGTGAAGTAATTACAATATAGCAATTTAAACACTGGAATGGTAGATGTGCAGAAGTTGAATGTGCAAGTAGAGATACTGGGGTGCAAAGGAGCAAGATAAATAAATACATACAGTATGGGGATGAGGTAGGTAGATAGATGGGCTGTTTACAGATGGACTATATACAGGTGCAGTGATCTGTGAGCTGCTCTGACAGCTGGTGCTTAAAGCGAGTGAGGGAGATATGAGTCTCCAGCTTCAGAGATTTTTGCAGTTTGTTCCAGTCATTGGCAGCAGACAACCAAAGGAGGAATTGGCTTTGGGGGTGACCAGTGAGATATACCTGATGGAGCGCATGCTACGAGTGGATGCTGCTATGGTGATCGATGCACGGCGATTCAGACAGTTAGCAGGCCGATGCTAACACGCTAACAGTTAGTAGAAAGGGGCTAAACAAGCTAGCAGTTAGCAAACCGAGTTAGCAAGCAAGCAGTTAGCAGGGGCTAGCAGTTAGCAGACCGGGGCAGGCAATCTAGTAGTTAGTAGACCGGGGCTAGCAAGTTAGCCTTTGGGGGACGTCGCGATTGTGGTAAGTCTGTTTTTGCCTCTTCGTGCGGTGACGTCGATAGACCGGTCGGGGAGTTAGTAGGGTTCCAAGTAGCTCTAGGTAGCTAGCAGGCCTAGCAGGTTAGCAGAATGTGCCTTCAGTGGGCGTCGCACCTGAGGGGCCTGTTGGAATCCCCGGGCAGATTATTCCAGTCATAGAGGATCGGTGAGGTTCCGTGCCCCGTACCGGCAGTAGAAGAGGTCGGATATTGTAGCCCAGGAGTGAGCCGGGAGATGGGTCTAGCATGGGCTAGCCCCAGGCTAGTTGGTGCTAGCTCCGGGACGGAAACGTTAGCAGATAGTCACCTGAAATGCATTTAAATTAAACAGTGTGACTTGTTCAAATTTATGGAAAAGCAGCCAACATGTGCTCAGCATACAGTATTTGGGAACTCCTTCAAGACTTGGAAAAGAATGCAGAGGGTGTGCAAAACTGTCATCAAGGCAAAGGTTGGCTACTTTGAATAATCTATTTTGATTTGTTTAACACTGTTTTGGTTACTACATGATTCCATATCGGTTATTTCATAGTTTTGATGTCTTCACTATTATTCTACTATGTAGAAAATAGTAAAAAATAAAGAAAAACCCTTGAATGAGTAAGTGTGTACAAACCTTTTACTGGTACTGTACATGCAAAAGCACAGATATTAAAAACAATCCTAAAAAAACTAGCTGCAGTAGCATGCTGAGAAATATAATAATGATAGGTATGGTTTTGATGGGACTGTTTTAATCTCCACAGTATAAAACAATAACTATGGTAATTAACACCAACACTGAGTATTAATGTCACTCTTACAGTGTGAATTTAACTCCTGAATGAAGACGAGAAATGTTATACTGAAAAATAAACACCAATTTGCTGTGCTATAGCGCCTTTAGTCACAAAGTGCTTTGCATTGTACGGGATGATATTGAGTCCACCACCACAAATGTGTAGGCTTTTAAAGGTCCCTCACAGCCATTCTGATTCCCAAGTAAAACAGAATTTTGAGTGACTAAAATATCACCAATAATATTGGTTTGGATAGTACTTTTTCTTCAATGGCTAACTACCAGGAAGTTCAAAAGACTGGCTGAGTGGGCAGGGAGCTTATATTCATGAGCTCTATGAGACGCCTATGTCAAGCAACTTGGATGAAGTAAGTAGTGTTGCGGTAAAATCATCATGTAAATTTGGTGATGCACAAAGCAACTCAAACATCTCCCATTTCACATTTCTCTTGTGATTCGGCTCACAGAAGCACTGACGGATGTGTTGACTTGACAACTTTTTGAATGACCCCCGCCCCCATTTGTTCCATGCTGGCTGAAGACCTAGCTAGCCAGTAACTAGCTAACACCAGACACAGATGAAGACCTAGCTATCCAGTAACTAGCTAACACTAGACACAGTTGAAGACCTAGCTATCCAGTAACTAGCTAACAGTAGACACAGTTGAAGACCTAGCTATCCAGTAACTAGCTAACACCAGACACAGATGAAGACCTAGCTATCCAGTAACTAGCTAACAGTAGACACAGATGAAGACCTAGCTATCCAGTAACTAGCTAACACTAGACACAGTTGAAGACCTAGCTATCCAGTAACTAGCTAACACCAGGCACAGATGAAGACCTAGCTATCCAGTAACTAGCTAACACCAGACACAGATGAAGACCTAGCTATCCAGTAACTAGCTAACACCAGACACAGATGAAGACCTAGCTATCCAGTAACTAGCTAACACCAGGCACAGATGAAGACCTAGCTATCCAGTAACTAGCTAACACCAGACACAGATGAAGACCTAGCTATCCAGTAACTAGCTAACACTAGACACAGATGAAGACCTAGCTATCCAGTAACTAGCTAACACCAGACACAGATGAAGACCTAGCTATCCAGTAACTAGCTAACACCAGACACAGATGAAGAACTAGCTATCCAGTAACTAGCTAACACTAGACACAGATGAAGACCTAGCTATCCAGTAACTAGCTAACACCAGACACAGATGAAGACCTAGCTATCCAGTAACTAGCTAACACCAGACACAGATGAAGACCTAGCTATCCAGTAACTAGCTAACACCAGACACAGATGAAGACCTAGCTATCCAGTAACTAGCTAACACTAGACACAGTTGAAGACCTAGCTATCCAGTAACTAGCTAACACCAGACACAGATGAAGACCTAGCTATCCAGTAACTAGCTAACACCAGACACAGATGAAGACCTAGCTATCCAGTAACTAGCTAACACAAGACACAGATGAAGACACAGATGAAGACCTAGCTATCCAGTAACTAGCTAACACCAGACACAGATGAAGACCTAGCTATCCAGTAACTAGCTAACACCAGACACAGATGAAGACCTTGCTATCCAGTAACTAGCTAACACCAGACACAGAAGACCTAGCTATCCAGTAACTAGCTAACACCAGACACAGATGAAAGGGGAAACATATAAGTATCTTTGCCAGATATGAATAATGTCAACTTTTATTTTGCTGACACCCTACAGTCAAATTTTGACACCAGTAGGGTAGCTATAGAACTATATAAACCACTTCCCTCTGCAAAGACGCATTCTCTGATGTTGGTTACAAAGTGTTACTTATTTAAATTAGGTAAGAGAATATCATGTTACCATAGGTGTATTAAAATGTCACCCTGATAATGAACCCAAGTGTTTGACATGGGGGATGGGACCAGTAACTTTATCGTCAAACTTGATCAGTTTAGAAGCAACAGTCATTTTTCATACTTTGCTCATCATACTTTGATCTGGTTTCATCCAAATATCATCCAATTTCATGAAAACACGATTTTGACTGTTCAGAAAAAATAACTAAATTAGCAGCAAGAACATCCCTCTTAACCAATGTGTTTTTGTTGTGTTTTGCAGGGCTCCTTGGGCCCACCATCCGTGGTCAAGAGGGAGAGACCATTGTGGTCATGTTCAAGAACATGGCGGATTGTCCTTACAGCCTCCATGCCCACGGGATCGCTTACGGGAAGCAGTCAGAGGGTGGGTAAACCAATGATGTCGTCTGTATTAACTGGCCTATCCGAGCTCATTGGTGGTTACTTTTAAATTGGGATTTTTTTTGACAGGTATTCCCACTAAGTATAATTTATCTGTAAATGTCCAACAATTTACAAGTCTAGCCATGGTTGTTGTCATTATGACTGTGGTAACTATGTGGAAACAGTGAGGTATTCTATCCCAGACAGATTCACCCATCCTGTGGCCTAGACAGTCATTGATGTGGTTGGAAGAGGGGGATTTAGGGCATTTTGAATGTTATTCATTCAGTTAAGTACACATGTTGTGCAACACAAGCAGCTGTGTTTGGCCTTTTCATTAATATTAACCAGGACAGACAGATTAACATACAAGCCAGTCCTAAAGTCCAAAGGATACTCCCTAAAACCTGTGGAAATCCATGATTTCCCCTAATAAAGCCTTGGGGGGGTTGAGAGATGAGTTTTGTAAATGCACAGGATGTAGTGTTATTACTCTTTAATTCATACTTAACTCAAAATTAATTGTGCCATTGCAAGGTTAGGTAACATTGTAACAAGATGGCAGTGAATAGACCTCTTAAATTCCCCAGATTTTCCTAGATTCTACCATTTTTTCTGAAGATGGTTTGCATATTTTGTAGATTAGCCATTTGTTAAATATTAACTGGGGTCACTGTAAATTGTATGTTTATTTAGAGTATAGGCGAATCAGGCCAGGTGACAAAGTTTTAACCTTGTACAACATCAAGACAAATTCTGATCATTTAATGGCAATTAAGTTATTTCTCATTCTGCTTTATTTTATTATTATGAACCAAACATGTCTCCCTTTAGGCTCTCTGTACTTTGACAACACTTCTCAATTTGAGAAGGAAGACGATGCGGTGCCCCCTGGAGGTGAACACACGTACTACTGGGAGGTGACATCAGACATTGTCCCCCGGGCCGCAGACCCCTCCTGTCTCACCTACACCTACCTCTCCCACTTTGACATTGTCAAGGACTACAACTCAGGACTGATCGGCACCCTGCTCATCTGTAAAGCAGGTATGTAAATGTAAATGTGAAATGTATGAGACCTATTCCTGACACAGTGGCATACGTACCAAAACAACCATGTCAGTAAGTAACCAGAAAGAAATCAACTGAACCACCCTCTGTACCTCCCTCCAGGTAGTCTTGACGTGTCTGGAGAACAGGTGTTGTTCCACCAGGAATACGTCTTCCTCATGGGAGTGTTGGATGAGAGTAAGAGCTGGTATAAGCCAAAGATGGACAGTGCCACTGCCACCCAAAGCCACATCAAACACACAATCAATGGATACACCAACGGATCAGTGCCAGGTCAGTCAGTCAGATCATCTCTCATCACTCTGAGTTCTGCTGATATCTACAGATAATGGTTGTTGTGCTTTAAGTAGTTTAGGTTGTCTGCTTTAGTTGTTCCATCCCAGCTGGTTATTGCTTGGAACTATTGCTTCCACCTAATCCTTTCTCAGATTCTATGGGTATAGGGCGTGTAGTGGGCTCATTCCTTCCTCAAGTCTGTCCCCCTCCCAGTCTTCTCTCCATCTCCTCCTCCTGTCCCTCCCTTCCCCCCAGGTCTGACTGTCTGCGCCCACACCTCTGTCAGCCTGCACCTGGTGGGCATGAGTTCAGAGCCTGAGCTGTTCTCGGTGCACATCAATGGGCAGGTCCTGCAGCAGGCTGACCATCGGGTCTCCTCGGTGGGCCTGATCGCTGGCACTGCAACCAGCGCCAACATGACCGCCGTCAACACGGGCCGCTGGCTCCTCTCCTCACACACCAGCAAGCACCTGGAGGGTACGTGTCAATGGCTTGATGACATTCATATAACTGAGCTACACTCTTAGAAAAAAGGGTGCCAAAACAGTTCTTTGGCTGTCCCCATAGAATAACCCTTTTTGATTCCAGGTAGAACTCTTTTGGGATCTATGTAGAACCCTTAGTGGAAAGGATTTTGCATAGAACCGAAAATAGTTCTACCTGGAACCCAAAAATATATATTTTAAAGAGTTCAGCCGAAGAACCAGTTTAGGATCTAGATAGCAAAAGAAAATTCTAAGTGTGTATTATATTTGCATATGGGTTCTGAGAATATGTGTGGTGTGAGATTTACTGTGATGGACCACAGAACAGATTGAGGATTATTCAGATATATTGTAGTGTATTGACATTTTGAAATGCACTTTGAATCAAGTTTGATTGATTGAATGTGTAATGTTCTATTCCCAACATGTTAAATCAACATGACCCTCCTGAACAAACTAACTTCTCTGCTGTTGCAGCTGGTATGCATGGCTTTGTCGAAGTGAGGAGCTGCGAAGGCTTTAACCCTCCCAAACGTAAGCTGACCATCAAGCAGAAACGAGAGAGCCAGGAGTGGACCTATTACATCGCAGCTGAGGAGGTTGTCTGGGACTACGCACCAAACATGCCAGAATACATTGACGGGTGAACAGCTTTACAGATATTTATTGACTTACTCCTTTCGCTTTACTTTAGCCCACAATTATTTATCTATCTAAACTAAATTCAGCCAATTTAGAATTGGGAACAAATTCAGCTTAATACAGTAATAGATAATACCATTGTTGTATTTGTGACATGATCGCCACTTTGACATTCTCCATTAATCTGTTGACTAATCTCAGTGTGACCTGACTCCCTGAGACATCACATCTGTTTCTCTTCCTGTTTCTCTCAGAGACTTCAAGTTCAAGTATCTGAAGCGAAGCCCAGAGCGTATAGGCCAGAAATATAAGAAGGCAGTGTACACGCAGTACAAAGATGCCAAGTTCACTGAGAGGGCCGAAAACAAACAGAGGAAGATGGAGGTGGGCATCATTGGCCCTGTCATCAGGGCGCAGATCCATGATGTCATCAAGGTGAGATAAAAATGTTCTATTTTCAAATGCCCACTTTTTTTATGTGCCCAATTCTTAAGTTGTTAAGATGTGTATTCTACCTTCTTCTCCATGCATGAACACTAAACTGTGTCCACAATTGTCTTTTGCCAGTGCCTTCTCAAGCAACTGTTCCCCACATTCACAGATTGTCTTTAAGAACATGGCCACACGGCCGTACAGCATCTACCCACACGGACTGACCATCGACAAAGTAGCAGAGGGGGCCAACTACCCGGCAGGAGGTAACCAGACCCATGGGGTTCAGCCTGGCGAGACGCATACCTATGTGTGGCAGGTGATCGAAGAGGATGAACCTTTGGCGGGCGACTCGCAATGCCTGACCCGTATGTATCACAGTGCTGTGAACACACCCCGAGACATCGCCTCAGGCCTAGTTGGACCTCTGCTCATCTGCAAGAGCCAGTCCCTCAACAAGAGGAATGTGCAGGTACTACATTGATACAACTTCTACTCAATTACTAATACATCACTTCTAAGGAACATGCAGGTACTATACTACTGCTACTTCATTACTACTACTGCACTACTATAACATTTTACTACTACTACATAGGTACTGCAACTGGCCTCTCTCCTCTACTAATGCCAGAACAGAATTTAATACAATGTACTTTTACAGATTTTGGATGTACAGTGTTAAATGAAGCTTTGTCTCTGCAGCTGAAATCAGACAAAGAACAGCACGCCATGTTTACTGTTTTTGATGAGAATAAGAGCTGGTATCTAGATGACAACATTGTATCGTACAGTGAACCAGCAAAGGTCAAGAAAGAAGACCCAGAGTTTTATAAATCAAACGTTATGCATAGTGAGTATCACTTCCCTTCATCAAAACAATTCATACATTTTAGAGACAGGAATGGTCTGGGACAGCCAGAAGATTATTGAAATTGAGAAAATGTATCATATACTAAATCTTTCCTCCTATCTAGAATGCACTCCACATAGAAGAATCACATTCATAAAAATCAACTGCCTATCACTATCAAAAACTGTGCTTCATATTCAGAATAATAATTCTCCTCAAATCTGACCACCTCCTTTATTGACTTAAATGGTATAATTTCCTCCCCCAGCGATTAACGGTTACGTGTTCGAGAGTGGTCAGCTGCTGGGCTTCTGCAATGGTGAGATCGTGACGTGGCACGTGTCCAGTGTTGGAGAGCAGGACTACATCCAGACTGCAACCTTCTACGGTCACACTTTCGACTTGAACGACCAGACAGAGGACTTCCTCAGCCTGTTCCCCATGACTGGAGAGACCATCACCATGAACATGGATAACATTGGTGAGTCAGCGGTTAATGGGTTAACTGGCCATACACTCCTCACACTCAACTTCCAAACCTCTAACCCATAGTTCTACAAGAAGATAGGTTAGTGGTGGAAAATGCATTTGGGTCTTCAACCGTCAACTCTACAGCAGGCACAATACAGGATTAAGATGATGTAAAAAGGTTTCCTTTTGTTAGGATTCAAGGACTAAATATGGTCTGTTCTTTTGTTAGGTGTTTGGCTGCTGGCTTCCATGAACTCCCATGAGACCACCAAGGGGATGCGTGTGAAGTTCAGAGACGTGGAGTGCTTCCGAGACTACGTCTATGAATACGAAGACGAGACCATGGCGGCGACAGAGACGGATCCGAAGGTCAGCGCTGACTTCTCCATCTGGAAACCCATGGACATTAACGAGGCTAAAGATCAGGAGAAGATGGACGAGGTGAAAGAGCAAAAGAACGCGGTGGAGATTGATGATTATACAGCGGGCTGGGCTGTTTTTCTGGATCTTAGGTCAATCAAGAAAAAGACGAATGAGACGGACGTGGAGATGTTGGATCTCTCTCCGTACGACTACGATAGCGTTGACGTGCCTGATCCCGACGGAGACGCGAATGCAAACCACACCTCATCCTCTTACGATGCACCTACAAACACGTCATTGGCCGAGAGGGAGACGATTGACTGGGGCAACTTTACGACGAAGGCTTTGTTGAACAAGACCATAATTGAGAATGCAACAGAAGCGCTGAACTTTACCACAGATCAGTTAGACTCAAATCTTAACAGCTCCTCAATGGCTGAGACTGAATCAAAGAACATAACAGCTCATAACAACAGTTTATCATTTGTCGACAGCAACATCACTTCAGTAAGTACCAATAATACAGAAGTTACAGCAACCAAAGATTCACCAGGTCCGTTCAACAATAGCTCAAAGGCTGAGAGTGAGAGAGTGATGCAGATCAGAGGGGATTGGGCCACTGTGAATAGCACCTCAAAAGTTGAAGCATTAGTGGGAGAGTTAGAGGGAAAGATTACACGAGGCGATGTCTTCTCTTACTCTGTGCCTCTTCCCGACCCCTCTTCCAACACCACAGAAGAGAACAACGGGATTGACGCCAACGATATTGTACTCCTGGCCAGAGAGTCTACAACTGCTTCATCCAATGAAAACGGAACAGCTTCAAATTCATCTCAGAATATAACCAACCAATCAGAGAGTGTGGTGAGTGCTGAAGTTGCAGAGTTCATTTTTACCTTGGTGGAAGAACACAACATGACCAATTTTGACCTTGAAACTGAGGATAGTGGTAACATAACCGTGAACGGTTCATTGGACACCAACACCACCACTGAGCAAGGAAATGGTACCTATTTCTCTGACCCCACGTCCACACCTGGCAATGTCAGCAGTGTGGTGCCACAAAATGGCAAACAACCATCAGACATTGAAACATTCTCTGACATAGTGCCCAAACAAAATGGCACAGCAAACACTTCTGGTTTGAACCACTGGAATTCATCAGAGGAGACTAGTTCTGAGAGTGAAAAGAACGCCGCTGTGCCGGATGCCGTTGTAGAGTTGTCCTCAGAAAGCTCAGAATTCTCTAACGAGACTACTGACGCTAATCCTGCTGCAGCCAATCTGTCACTGTCAACCAATCAGCAGCCAGACAGCAGCTCGGAGGAGATTCTATCCCAGAGTTCTGAGAGCTCCAAGGAGGAAGTGGTAATCTACCTGAGAAACAACAGGAGTGAGGTCATCCGCACCATCTCTGTTGACCTGCAGG
Source organism: Oncorhynchus masou masou (assembly GCF_036934945.1). Classification (NCBI taxonomy): domain Eukaryota; kingdom Metazoa; phylum Chordata; class Actinopteri; order Salmoniformes; family Salmonidae; genus Oncorhynchus; species Oncorhynchus masou. The sequence continues at coordinate 20,411,986 of NC_088221.1, read as the reverse complement.
GGGAGCACTGGGGCTATGAGGGGACACACGGGATGGTCCCAATGGAGATGCCAGATCACATGACGAAATACATTGGAAACGAGCTCCCAGAGCCGCCAAATACTCTGGAACCAAGCCCAACTCCGGAAATGCGGAAACCCAACATCAAGGTCGTCCACCGTAGACAAAGACCCCGTAAAGGCTATGCCATGAAAACCAAGAAGAAGAAGGAGTACAAGCCCCAGCCTCCGAGAGGCCGCAGTTTCTCCCCCAGGGGTTTCAAACCCCCTCCTATCACCGGTCAAACCCCCAGAGGGACCCGACCCATTTCCAGCGAGGAGGACTTCTCAAACAAAGCCATTGTGATTGGCGTCCCACGACCCGACTTCAGCGACTATGAGATTTATGTCCAGAGTGACGGCAGTGATGACCCGGATGCTGTCCTAGACATGGCAGCGGTTAACGCTAGAGAGGAGTATGAGTACGTCGACTACATTGACCCATACAAAGAGAAGGAGGACATGCATGACCTAACTCTGGATGAGAATGCAAAATATTTCCTCAAAATGGCGGGTGATAACGTGAGGACATACTTCATTACTGCGGAGGAGGTGCAGTGGGACTACGGGGGCTATGGACAGAAGTAAGCACAATAGAGCGGATGGGGCTGAGGTGTGGGATGTGTTGGGAAAACATAATGTCCCTTGTTTATTGTTCTATGTGCTCAGATGATATTTCTTCTGACTGGAATTATGCGTACCTACTTTTTTGTTCCATAAAACCTTTTGTCCATTGTCTCTCCACAACAGGAGGATGGATAAGGCACAGAAAGCCGACAGGTCCACAAGATTCACCAAGGTAGTGTTCCGAGGTTACCTGGACAGCACGTTCAGCACGCCAGACATCCGGGGGGAGATGGACGAACACCTGGGCATCCTGGGGCCAGTCATCAAGGCAGAGGTTGGACAGACCATAATGGTAAGACAGGAAACCCTGGCGGCTACCTTTTGCATGGATCTACTGTAGGTGCGTTTTGCCCGTGATCATGAATAATGGATCATGTAATCAAACTGATGTTCCTGGTCTGTAGGTATTACGGTATTTTTCAGGAAATGAAATGTGTGTCCTTGGTCTGTAGGTATTTTTCAGGAACCTGGCCAGCCGCCCGTACTCCTTGCACGCCAATGGGGTTTCCTACACCAAGCAGACAGAGGGGTTGTCCTACGAGGACGAGTCCAAGTACTGGTACAAGTATGACAACGAAGTCCAGCCCAACACCACATACACATACCTCTGGAAGGTCAACGCCAATGTCGGGCCCACCGGAGACGAGTCAGACTGTCGCACCTGGGCCTACTACTCTGGGGTTAACCCTGTGAGTAAACACTTACCTTCTGATGGTTTAGTTAATTAATGTAGCTGACACAACATCACTATTTTCTATGTCTAAGTCCTTTTTGTGCTTCTGAAGTATTTGATGTGATAACTTTGTGTTGACGTGTGATGTCTCGTCCTCTGAAGCATCTCCTACACTAACCTGTTGTGTCTTTGTGATCTGTTGAGGGATATTCCAATAATCTAGTGTTTGATTGTTTGTTTTCTCTCGTCTCATCCAGGAGAAAGATATAAACTCTGGTCTGATTGGGCCATTGCTGGTGTGTCGTAAGGGCACTCTGAGCATGAAGGCAGTGGACATGAGGGAGTTCATGCTCCTCTTCATGACCTTCGATGAGTCCAAGAGCTGGTACTACGAGAAGAACCATGAGATAATGGAGAGGAAGAACAAACGAGCCAGGGTGATGGACCATGACTTCAGCGATAACCTCAAATTCAGCGGTAGGCACCTTCTAATCTAACACCATTTGGACTAAATGAAAGGTAATGGTGGATAACTGACTAGTGGGTCATGGCTGGTCCCTCCTGGATCAAGTCTTGATTTTGGATTTTTGGTTGTAAAATCATGATATGCGTAATGAACAACAGAGACAAATTGACAAAACAGAGATTGTTCAATCGTTAATTTGTTGGGGTTTGTGTGTATGTGGGGGGGGGCAGCCATCAACGGAATCATCTTCAGTCTGAAGGGTCTGAGGATGTACACTAACCAGACGGTCCGCTGGCACCTCTTCAACATGGGATCTCCCAGAGACCTCCACAGTGTCCACTTCCACGGCCAGACCTTCATCCACAAACAGACCAGGGACCACACCCAGGCTGTCTACCCACTGCTGCCTGGTGAGAACTTAACTGGATGGATAGATGACATGTTTTGTCACATTTAGGGCAAAACGGTTCTAATGCTATGTAAATGCTTGAGTTGAAAAGTGTTATATGTACTGTGTGTATTTGAGTAGGAAAACACTGTTGTTTCACTTAGTCGCGTAGGCTGTGAGAACTGATTAGAACCTGTTCTTGTTTGTACAATGCTTGAAAGAAGTGGCGCCAAGTCCTGCTATCTCTCGTGTAACCTTGCCTCCCCCTCGGAGAGGCAAGCAGCTCTTTGTGTAGAAGAAGTATATAATGACTGTGTGACTCTGTATCCTTTGAGTTCCTCTCCGAGTGTGATCTCGTCTGCAATTGCTTGAATAAACTCTTAGTAACTGGATAATTATCCGTAGTTGATCCTTGGAAAGAGTTTTCCTCAACACTACTAACCTGCTCTGGTTTTGTTTCCCAGGGGGCTTTGCAACTCTGGAGATGTTGCCTTCCAAGCCGGGGCTGTGGCAGCTGGAGTCAGAGGTTGGACTCTCCCAACAGAGAGGGATGCAGACCCTCTTCCTGGTTCTAGATAATAGTACGACCCACTCAAAAGCACTTATGCTAATGGTACCAATTTCTCAATGCCACATGTAACAGCAAAGGTGTGATGTCCATCTCAACTCCCAGAGAGTCGTTTTTACTGCTAGTGTCAATGCTTATTGAGTGAATTGACTCAATCCAAGTCATATCAACGGTCATTATCCCAAAGAATCAGTCCCATAATAAAAATCTATTTGTGTTTTCCAGAGTGTTACCATCCACTGGGTCTGATTTCTGGGAGCGTCAAAGACAACCAGATCACAGCGAACGACAAAAGAGGTATCCTTACACTCAGTATCCCTCCGCCCTCTAGGGTGCCAAATCAGAAATAGTACTACCAACTGACATCTAGCCTTCCAAGTTAGATGTCCTTCAGTGATGTTTTAAATTTTACTGTTGCAAAAGCAACATTCCAAGTATAAATACAGTATAAATACTAAAGGATTTTTTTTTTAAGTGTTTTGAGCAAAATAGTGTTTTTTAGACACTTCAAGGAATTGGTCTGAATCCATGATGTCATCAGCCTCCCCGCTTGCTTGAGGAACAATAGATCACAAAAGAGGGATTGCCCATCCCCCACTTGTGCCATGACATACCTGGACCACCTATTGAGATGTGCCTTTTGTTTAGTAAATGGGCTAATCAGGGTCACACTTAGTAGTCTTAAACAAATCTACTTTGAAACAAAAGTGAACACCTCACACACATGGTTATGGGCTTAAAACGAAGACGACACCTGTATCATATTAGATATGGAGTTGAAAGGTATTACATTTTGAGTTTGCATCTCAATATTACACTTGATATACATCACAGAAGACTGAAATGTAACAAAACCGTTTGACACAGAAACACTGGATTTTCTGCGTTTTATTTTATGTTTACTAATGATGAAATTATGAAAAATATGAATAACATTCCACCCATGAGGTCACTAGGTCATTTGACTGCAGGAAAGGGCAACATGAAGTGAAAATGAGTCTGGAGTGCCACTTAAACAGTTGCAGTGTTTTACCCAGAGGATGCTGGTGGGAGGAGCTATAGGAGGACGGCCTCACTGTAATGGCTGGAATGGAATAAATGGAACGGTATCAAACTCATCAAACATATGGAAACAACATGTTTGACTCCGTTCCATTTATTCAATTCCAGACATTATATTGAGCCCATCCTCCAATAGTTCCTCCCACCAGCCTCCACTGGTTTCACCCTCTAACTAACTTGTTTCTCCTTATGCAGGCTACTGGGAGCCCCATCTGGCCAGACTGAACAACCAAGGCAAATACAATGCATGGAGTACAGACAAGACAGGCAGCTGGATACAGGTACATAACCTCACCTCCCAGGGAATACATGTGGTGTCTGCAATATTATGTAGCTGGTGAGCAGTGAGCATGCATTCCTCAGCGTTTCCTCCAGGTGGCAGCATAATCATATCATTACAGCGTCTTTGTGAGGATACACTCTGTTGATGTGGGGTGACATGAGTGTCATGCCTTGGTCCTGAGTATTTCCTGACACTGTAAACTCGATAGGTGAGGTGTTATGTGTCTCAACTTAAGCCTGGGTGGTGATACCTATTTGGTGACACCTGTAGTGATGCCTACTGTGACCATTGACCTGTAGGTAGACTTTCAGAGGCCCGTGGTGATCAGTCAGGTCGCGACACAGGGCGCCAAGCAGATGTTCTCCTCCCACTACATGGTCAACTACACCATATCCTACAGCACGGACAAGAGGAAGTGGATCTACTACAAGGGAGACAGCAACGAGTTCAGGATGGTGAGGAGTACGTCTATAGAACAGCGTGGTTGGAGAGCAATGGAACACGTGTGGCGGGATTATGTGTTTACATACTAACATTGCTGTTATTCTAGTTATATGCACTGCGTTATATTTACATTGTCAAAAATCAGAGCTACTTCTGGTAATCTGAAATTATACTTTTGATAGATACTTTTGAATTTGTTCATTGCTATGACTGCTAAATATACAGAGATACAGTACATATGACTATATATGTTTTTTAATCCAAATGTTTTTCTTCCATTCTCCAGACATTCACTGGTAACGAGGAAGCTCATCAGGTGAAGGTCAACACCCTCTTCCCTCCCCTGATTGGTCGGTTTATCAGACTTCACCCTCTCCACTCCCACAACTCGCCCATGGTCCGCATGGAGTACTACGGCTGTGAGCTGGACGGTGAGCGATGAGAATGTTGTTGTTGTTGTTGTTGATGATGATGACGATGGCAATGATGATGATAATGATGACAGGTAGCATTCCTAATGTTTAATGTTATGTTAGCATCCAAGCCTATGTTCGAGCACAAATATTTCCCAATAAATGTGCAATAAAGTGAAAGTATTCTAATTCCCTCCATCAGGTTGCTCAGTGCCCCTGGGTTTGGAGAGCGGGCGGATAGAGGACCATCGTATCACTGCCAGCTCTACAGCCTCCAGCTGGTACTCTGGTTCCTGGCAAGCCTCACTGGCACGACTCAACACACAGGGCACCATCAACGCATGGCAAGCCAAGGTACGATAACACACACAGATCCATGTAGGCACATGTGCGCGCGCACACACACACACGCACGCACGCACACACACACACACACACACATATATATATATATACTAATGTGGGCACACTCACCATTCCAGGTCAATCATCCCTCTGTCCCGCCTGTCTCTCCCCAGAATAACAACATGAACCAGTGGCTGCAGGTGGAGCTGGCCCAGGTAAAGAAGATCACAGGTATCATAACGCAGGGGGCCAAGTCCCTGGGCACAGAGATGTACGTCATCTGCTACACTCTGGAGTACAGCGATGATGGACTACACTGGATGAAGTACACTGACGATGATGACAACATGTCAAAGGTAGGAAAAGTCAGGCAAAAGGGTTATGCGATGGTATTGAGGGTTATTTTACAGTCCTGCTGTTACTTCTCTACCCAAGCTATCGCTAATAAGTATTCATCTGATAATACTATTACATGAAGAGTTCAAAATACTGACATGCTGTCTGTCTTCCACTCTCCCGGCAGACTTTCCCCGGCAACACGGATAACAATGGCCATGTGAAGAACTACATTTATCCTCCAATCTTCTCTCGCTTTATCAGAGTCATCCCTCAGAGCTGGAAGACCTCCATCACGCTCAGGATAGAACTGCTGGGCTGTGACTTTGAATGAGGGACACACACCCATCCAAGATGCACAAATCACATTTCTACTTTAAGATCTTCATGCACATCCAAACGTCAGGTGCGTGCAGTATTCATAAATGATGAATTGATGTCAAAGGGAAATTTAAGGGAAATTCGAGGGAGATATGAGTTATGTGCACATTTCTTAGATTGGGATTCAGCTCTTAGCTCATATAGGATACAGACAATAATATGGCTTTATACATAAGAAAGTAGCCAAAAGCTTAGCAGATAGAGCAATATACATTTTACTATGTCTTCTTTATACTTTGTATGTTGTATCATAATTGAACATGAATGTAATGTAAATAATGTAAGTAGTACTCAGAGTATTTAATTAGTTTTTGTCAATAAAAAAATCTATTATTGCTCACATTTTGTCAGTCACTGTGCCTCATTCTAGGATTGTGGCACGTGGTATGAAACTGTGGAAGCATAAAACATACAGTACCTCCTATATAATAAAACATGCTTTTTTCCAAATACTACATTCTACCATGCTATCATTTGGTCAAATTCTGAATTGACCCCGACCCTGAGGGAGTGAGTAGACAGAGAAAAAAGGTGGATGGTAGAGGCTCCCTGTCATTGTAGGCGTGTGAACAGGAGAGATCTCCCAGCCCAGTGGGGTGAAGGTGTCACCTTTTGCACCTCTGATAATCCCCTCGGTGGGGGTGTATGTCACACCTCGGAGCCCCAGAGTCAACAGCCAAGTGCAGCTGCAAACACAGGGCCTGTTTGTCCGTTTGCCTGCCTGCTAAAAGAGACACCAGAGGTGTGAAAGTCTCAGCAAGAGCTGGGTCTGCAAAAGAACCCGACAGGAGAGAGCTTTGTGAATGTCCAAATCAAATTGTATTAGTCACATGCTTCGTAAACAACAGATGTAGACCAACAGTGAAATGCTTCCTTTACAGGCCCTTCCCAGCAACGCACAGAGAAAGAAAATAGAGAAATAATAGAAAAGTAATAACCCATAATAATAAAAGTAATAATAAATACATAATGAGTAATGACAACTTGGCTATATACACAGGGTACCAGTACCTAGTCAATGTGCAGGGGTACGAGGTAATTGAGGTAGATATTTACAGTACATATAACTAGGAATAGAGTGACTAGGCAACAGGATAGATGATTAACAGTGTGTGTTTTTGGAATACTTCATGTGATATTTCACATGAAGTTTCACGTTGATTAAAGCATGAGATTTCACAGATGATACCCTGCAAACAAAAAGCTGTTATGATACACACAGTGTTTTCAACTTAAAGATTTGACTACATCGTGCATGTTTTTTAATTCAGTAATTATTATTCAACATGTCCTTACCTGGGATTTGAACTCACAACTCCATGGTTCACTGCAGTCAAATTGTCCTGCTACGCCACAATGTCTGTGTCAATGACTAATTTCAGCTGTATTCCTACACATCTCAGCTTTATTAAAAATACACTCAAGAATAACGAGTATATTTATCGTAGTGATCCAGGTGTAACATTAAAGCAGAATAATATGCCCCAACAACATTAGACAGAAAACACTCAAATTGCTGAAATAAGTAAATGTAATCAATGATGAGAGATTAGTCAGAATAAAGTTTTCACTATATATTTTATCTCTTGGTGATGTCATTCGGAAATATAATGTTAACGTCACTGCTATTCGGATGATACACAGCTGTACATTTCGATGAAACAGGGCGAAGCCCCAAAATTGCCCGTGTTTCAGACATAAGGAAGTGGATGGTGGCAAATGTTTTACTTTTAAATTTGGACAAAACAGAGATACTCGTTCTAGGTCCGAAGAAACAAAGAGATCTTCTGTTGGATCTGACAATGAATCCTGACGGTTGTATAGTCGTCTCAAATAAAACTATGAAGGGCCTCGGCTTTACTCTGGACCCTGATCTCTCTTTTGACAAAAAAAAATCAAGAATATTTCAAGGACAGCTTTCCCCATCTTTGTAACATAGCAAAACTCTGAAACTTTTTGTCTAAAAATGATGCAGAAAATCCATGATTTTGTCACTTCTAAAATAGACATCTGAAATGCTCTACTTTCTGGCTACCCGGATTTTTTATTTTTTTTATTTCACCTTTATTTAACCAGGTAGGCTAGTTGAGAACAAGTTCTCATTTACAACTGCGACCTGGCCAAGATAAAGCAAAGCAGTGTGAACAGACAACAACACAAAGTTACACTTGGAGTAAACAATAAACAAGTCAATAACACAGTAGAAAAAAGAAAAAAAATAGTCTATATACATTGTGTGCAAAAGGCATGAGGAGGTAGGTGAATAATTATAATTTTGGAGATTAACACTGGAGTGATAAATGATCAGATGATCATGTACAGGTAGAGATATTGGTGTGCAAAAGAGCAGAAAAGTAAATAAATAAAAACAGTATGGAGGTAGATAGGTAACAGAGGTAGGTAAATTGGGTGGGCTATTTACCGATGTACTATGTACAGCGATCGGTTAGCTGCTCAGATAGCAGATGTTTAAAGTTGGTGAGGGAGATAAAAGTCTACAACTTCAACGCACACCCACTTCTGTTTAGCAGCTAGTGCTAAAATCACAATCCCAGTGGGTCAGAAGTTTACATACACTCAATTAGTATTTGCTAGCATTGCCTTTAAATTGCTTCACTTGGGTCCAACGTTTCCGGTAGCCTTCCACAGGCTTCCCACAATAAGTTGGGTGAATTTTGGCCCATTCCTCCTGACAGAGCTGAACCGAGTCAGGTTTGTAAGGCCTTCATGCTCGCACACCCTTTTTCAGTTCTGCCCACAAATTTTCTATAGGATTAAGTTCAGCGCTTTGTGATGGTCACTCCAATACCTTGACATTGTTGTCCTTAAGTAATTTTGCAACAATTTTGGAAGTATCCTTGGGGTCATTGTCCATTAGGAAGACCCATTTGCAACCAAGTTATAACTTCCTGACTGATTGAGATGTTGCTTCATTATATCTACATAATTTTCCTCCTCATGATTCCATCTATTTTGTGAAGTTCACCAGTCCCTCCTGCAGCAAAGCACCCCCACAACATGATGCTGCCACCCCCGTGCTTCACAGTTGGGATGGAGTTCTTCAGCTTGCAAGCCTCCCCCTTTTTCCTCCAAACATAACGATGGTCATTATGGCCAAACAGTTCTATTTTTGTTTCATCAGACCAGAGGACATTTCTCCAAAAAGTACGATTTTTGTCCCCATGTGCAGTTGCAAACCGTAGTCTGGCTTTTTTATGGCGGTTTTGGAGCAGTGGCTTCTTTCTTGCTGAGCGGCCTTTCAGGTTATGTCGATAAAGGACTTGTTTTATTACTGTGGATATAGATACTTTTGTATCGGTTTCCCCCAGCATCTTCACAAGGTCCTTTGCTGTTGTTCTGGGATTGATTTGCACTTTTCGCACCAAAGTACGTTAATCTCTAGGAGACAGAACACGTCTCCTTCCTAAGCCATATGATGGCTGCATGGTCCCATGGTGTTTATACTTGCGTACTATTGTTTGTACAGATGAACGTGGTACCTTCATGCATTTGAAAATTGCTCCCAAGGATGAACCAGACTTGTGAAGGTCTACAATGTTTTTTCTGAGGTCTTGGCTGATTTCTTTTGATTTTCCCATGATGTCAAGCAAAAATGCACTGAGTTTGAAGATAGGCCTTGAAATACATCTACAGGTACACCACCAATTGACTCAAATGATGTCAAGAAGCTTCTTAAGCCATAAAATAATTTTCTGGAATTTTCCAAGCTGTTTAAAGGCACAGTCAACTTAGTGTATGTAAACTTCTGACCCACTGGAATTGTGATACAGTGAATTATAAGTGAAATAATCTGTCTGTGAACAATTGTTGGAAAAAGTACTTGTGTCATGCACAAAGTAGTTGTCCTAACTGACTTGCCAAAACTATAGTTGGTTAACAAGAAATTTGTGGAGTGGTTGAAAAACGAGTTTTAATCACTCCAACCTAAGTGTATGTAAACTTCCTACTTCAACTGTATGGGTAATCCATGTCGTTGTTCAGCCACGACTCAGAGAAACATATTACAGTTCTTCAGGTCCCGTTGATAGGATAGTCTCGAACGGAGCTCCTCCAGATTGTTCTCCAGTGATTGTACATACGCCAATAGAGTGGAGGGTAGAGGCAGATTATTTATTAACTTAAGGTTATTTTGTCAGGGTGCCCACACGTCGGCCTCTCTTACATCGTATTTTCCTTTTACGGGTTTTGGGGATTAGAAGCTGGTCTGTTGTGAGCAGTGTATCATATGCTGCCGACTCACTGAAGTAGAACATTATGTACAAAAAAAGTTAAGATCAGTGCAAAAAAATACACAAAATAGCAGAATTGGCCAGGAACCCGTAAAACGGCAGCTATCCATTGCAGTGTCATTCTATATACAAGCCTCAGGGGCGGACTGGGACCAGAAATCGGCTCTGGCATTTTTATTACACCGGACCATTTATTTCCTTGAGGCCCCACAATGGCCCATATTTTTCTCAAGTCCCCCACACCAGCCAATGTTATTTGTTCAGTCCCACATTATTATCCAGATAATTATAATTTTTCTAAAAAATACAAGTAAGACAGGCCCACTAGGCTAGAAATGGATCAGCCCATCTAGCATTTGCCTGAAATGCCAGATGGCAGTCCGCCCCTGGTCAGCCTGGAGATGACAGGGAGTTACTATAGCACAGCTGTCTAGTTTGCATGGCTTGGGCTCTGGACACAAGGCCAGATTGTGACATCATTTCCTTAGGCAAGCTCTCAGAAATCATTTGACATGAAAGGGAAATAGGATCAAATCAAACCGTGATACAAAACATAAGAAACCACAAAGGAGAGTTTTTGTCAAATGAGAGCCTAATTTAACAGAAGAATAGCTTGGCACACATAAAACACTTTAATAGGCAGACCGAACATGTTTTTTCTCCTACATTATCATAATTGAAATCCCGAATTCTGTTTGAGAAACAGTTTATTGCAGGTTTTTCGAAGGACAGCGTTTGCCAAGAAAGTGAAAGTCTGTAAGGCTTAGTGAAAGTGAAAGTGTGCCAAACTATTTGAGAGCTGCCATAGAAGCATATGAGCGTACAGAAAAATATTGAACACATTCAGAACCATGGTAAAACTGTGTTTCTTTTGGCTTTTTCTTTCATTTTACACCATCATAAACGCAGGTAAGATTAACTTTTTAATTCTCTGTCATATGTCATTTAGTATTGATTCTAGGAGCAGTGTGAGCACCAGCGTAGGTGGTGTTTAGTACCATACTGTAGAAAGTGCACCATTTTGGAAAAACGAGTCAAATATGTTCAGGAGCTTTTCAGACATTGTAAAAAATATTCACTGATCTTGTTTTCACCTTCACTCACATTCAGGATCTCATTCTCTGTGGGCATTCGCAACTTGTATCTCAGGAGAAGCACCTTTCCCTGAGTGTAGCGTTGTGTTGATGCAGGATGACATTCAAGTTGGCTACTTTGACTCCAACACGGAGCAGTTTATTCACAAGGGACCTTACGCCCCAGACGAAACAGAGGTTGACGTAGCCCAAGATGCAGCTAATGTGTTTGGACACATGTTCCTCAGCATGAAAAGGCGACTGTCAGACCTGAGGTATCGCTTTAATTCCACAGGGAGTATAGATGTTCAGCAGAGAATAGCTGGCTGTGAGATGTTGGATACTGGTGAACCCGGCCGTATTCTGTCCACAGATGCTTTCAATGCAATTTTAGCTGATTTAATATATTACAACATGACACATTATTCATACAATTCCGGAAACCTACTGACGCCATGGAGTGAGGTGCATCAAACATATGCAAAATGGCGTTATCAGACCATTTACCTACCCATTTGCATAAAAACATTGAAGATATTTCTGGAGAGATTGAAGAACTTTGTGAGGCGTAAAGTGCGTCCCAGAGTCAGGGTCACACAGAAAGCCATGTCTGGAGGAGCCCGTGTGAGCTGTCTGGCGTATGGTTTTTACCCCCGCCACATCAATCTGACCCTGCTGAGAGACGGCCAGCCAATAGTAGAACAGGACATGACTGGGGGCCAGTTGCTGCCCAATGGAGACGGGACCTACCAGCTGAGAAAGAGTCTGGAGGTCAACACAGAGGAGCTGAGAGAGAGACACAACTACACCTGCACCACTTCCCACCTAAGTCTGGACAACAAGCTGGATGTCAGCTGGATACCTGAGTCTGGGATCGACAGAGTGGGTCTTTATGTCAAGTCAGGTCTACTGGGCATTGTGGCCATAATTATTCTACTCAGCATTTTCGTTTGTGTAAGGAGGAGAAACGCGGCTGGCTCCCAGACATTGTCACAGCTCTCCAATGCTAATGATGCCCAAGTGGCTGAGCAAATGAGCCTATCTTCACATTCTGAGACCTGATATATTTGCTGCTGCCACTCATGCAAAGACTTCAAAGTGAAAAGCCAATACAATGAATGCTGATCTAAATTATACAGTATATAGCCTAATAAAGACAAGTCTTTTTATGATGCAGTGGTGTATAAGCAATCCGAAAATGTGTACTGACAGTGCTATGACGTATGCATTGATTTGATATGTAAAAAAGTGTTTTGTACTGTATTAAAGATCCATAAAAAATCACCATGACACAAAAAGATCATTGGAGTTTGGTTAAGTACAAATGAGGAGCCAGATACCATAGGATATGAATATTCGGTCAGATTCTTGATGTACTGTATTTTATTAGAGGGGCAGCAGACATCAGCCAGCTCCAGGGGCTGCAACTCTACTTCACACCACATGGTGTCGCTCCATATTAAAATTAGCCTACTACCAGAAACTCAATTAGGTTGCCGGATTTATGTGTAATTCCAGTTCCCAGTCCATTCTGACATAGACTACACAAAGATATTGAAAGGGGATATCGCACAGAGACAGTAGTCTATTTTATGAATAAATTTCATGCTATGATAGGCTACAAGATGAAACTTTTTTTTAAACTTATGAATGAGACTATTAACAATTATTGAATAAGTTCGGCATTGTCCACATTTCAAATAATACATAGTTAAATACATGGTTAATTAGTTTAATTAGCTAACAATGTTTTACCACATTCTGTTCAAAAACTGCCCAGTGATAGAAGACGGAAATATCAGGGTCAGGGATATAAATAAAACGTAAAAGTATTACACGTACTGTATGCCCGGTAAGCATTACATCGCTGACCGTTTAGAGACACACACAAGTTGTTTACAAACACATAGCTACCGGGCATGACGCCAGCCAGCGGAGCATCATCCTAGGAATAGAAAACGGTCAATGATAGGCCCTTACCGTAAAATCATGCACAGTGCGTTTTCTCAATTCATTTCAAGGTGCTTTATTGACATGGGAAACATATGTTAACATTGCCAAAGCAAGTGAAGTAGATAATATACAAAAGTGAAATAAACAATCAAAATGAACAAACATTACACTCACAGAAATTCCAAAAGAATAAGAATTTCTCTCTCCCTTTCCCTCTCTCCCTCCTCTCTCTCTCTCCCGCCTCCTCCGAGTCACCGCCCCGGCTGTGGGACGGGGAGACTTTAAAACCAGTCTTGAGACGCCGGACACTGTCAGAGGGACAGCGCTTTGGCTTTAGCAGACTAGTAGCGGACAGAGCGCGCAGAGTGCAAACACGTTGTTATTGGAGATACCCGCGGAGTTTACTTCGTCCCGAACAAGTTCATTATACTGGATACTTTTGAGATTCACAAGACACGAAAAATGAAGTCTCCAAAGTTGAAGTCTCAAGGCAAATGTAAGTTAGACCATCTCATTTGTTGTTCTGTCGACTTCCACTGGACAATGCACTGAACAACTGACCAGGCATGGCGTTATTGGACCTTTCAGAAAGGGAGCCATGAAGTTGTGAAACTGTGCAAGTGTGGTTCTTATTCAACAGCTGTTACAATGTAAAAAAAATTCAATTTAACATTTGTGTTGCGCATATTTCAATGGCACAAAAACAGACTGTCGATAGGTTGCATGGGATAGGCTAAATTAATAGAGAGCTATTTATTTTATTAAGTGAAATTAAGTAAAGAAAAATATATTTTGACTGAGAATGGTTGTGGGATAGGCATACCAGTCCAGTATAGTATAGTAACACATGCTTATTCCCTCCGTTATTTCAGCTAAATTCCTTGAGGAGGATGATCTGTCTGACGTGCTGTGTGAGTTCAACGCGGTGATCGAGGATTTCACTTCCCCGATGGAGAAGAGACACTTCCAGTACGACGAGCACCTGAAGACCGTGAAGAGACGGAGCAGTGCCAGCGTCAGTGACAGTGGCATCAGCGACTCAGAAAGTAAGTGAACCTTGCACGCACAGACACACACGAACACACACACACAGTTGTCCTAATACCCGAAAGACAGTGTAGCAATTGTGCTGGAATGCCTGCAACAGGGTTTGAACCAACGACCTCGCAGCTACAACAGAGGCTACAATTACATAGCCTACAGGGCGGCAACAGTAGCAGTACACACATTCTCAAGTAGTGACAGTACCTATCAGTAGCCTAGATATGTTACTGTTTGCACTTTGAGGCTCACAATTCCTTTTACTCCGTATAGTGCCTGACATAATTGCCATTCGTGCTAGATTATACATTGTCATGTGTCCCACAAGTGCTCTTCCCGGTCTGCTGAAAACCTATAGCAGGCGGGAACACACACACACACACACACACACTCCCTACAGCCACACACTCCCTGATAAGCATCAATGTTTGACTTGGAACTGGAAACCTTCAATTTCTCAGACAGACCATGCCTCGGTGGATGCCTCTGTCTCTGGAAATGCTTTCTCTAACCCTAACCATCCTCACTCAGTGCAACTGAATGAGTGGTCTCTCTCTCTCTTTATCTCGCTCTGTCGCTCTGTCGCTCTCTCTTTCTCTCTCTCGCTCTGTCGCTCTCTCTCTCTCTCGCTCTCTCTCTCTCTCTCTCTGTCGCTCTGTCACTCTCTCTCTCTCGCTCTCTTTCTCTCTCACTCTCGCTCTCTCGCTCTGTCGCTCTTTCTCTCTCTCTCTCGCTCTGTCGCTCTCTCTCTCTCTCGCTCTCTCTCTCTCTCTCTCTGTCGCTCTGTCACTCTCTCTCGCTCTCTTTCTCTCTCACTCTCGCTCTCTCGCTCTGTCGCTCTTTCTCTCTCTCTCTCGCTCTGTCGCTCTCTCTCTCTCTCTGCGCTCTCTCTCTCGCTCTGTCGCTCTCTCGCTCTCTCTCTCGCTCTCTCTCTCTCTCTCTCTCTCTCTCTCTCTCTGTCGCTCTGTCACTCTCTCTCTCTCTCTCTCTCGCTCTCTTTCTCTCTCTCTCTCTCTCTCTCGCTCTGTCGCTCTCTCTCTCTCTTTCTCTCGCTCTCTCTCTCTCTCTCTCTCTCTCTCTCTCTCTCTCTCTCTCTCTCTCTTTCTCTCGCTCTGTCGCTCTCTCTCTCTCTCTCTCTCTCTCTCTCTCTCTCTCTCTCTCTCTCTCTCTCTCTCTCTCTCTCTCTCTCTCGCTCTCTCTCTTCCCAGATCAGAGTGTCTGCCAGCCTCTCCTCATGTTCAGAATGCCTTCTCACTAACCGACATCACAGACTGACAGTTCTGCTATTGTTGCCCACTCTGGGGTGCAGCTCTCTTTCAGCCATGCATCCATCCATCAGTCCTTACACACAATAGCTCTCCCCTGCATGAGACAAGTCACTCGTCAATGGACTACCATGGAGAGGACAGGACCCACACAGGAATCCTGGACCTAACGTTTTCACACTCGTCTGTAGATAACATGTTCTGGTAACCCTTCACATTAGGTTCCTCTCAAAATCTGTGTACAGTAGTTATGCTATAGTTATTCTGTAATTACTCAATTAAAAACGTTAAATGGACCTATTATTACGTAGTCTTTTAGTTGTTACTAAAACAGAGAAAGGAAATAGTAACTCTCTCTGTTAATGCCAGGCCCCGGTCTTAAACATGCAAAACTGGACACTACCCTTCCTAACTCGTTCTGAGGACGTGAAGTTTGTCGAACACACTACAGAGCACCATGAAGTTATCCTTTCACCTCTTCCCACAGAAATCCCAACCCACTCACATGTGGTTGGGAAATTAAATCAATGTTCACTTGGGGAGCGGGAGCATATTTCTGTCGATGTGTAACTGTGTGAGGTTATCACATTTGGGTTAGGGCCCGAGGCATAGCGCAGACACACACACACAAACACCCCGTATGCTAATGCACAGCTTGATGTCTGGGACACTTCATAGCTGCTTATGACAATGAAGCCTGTACGCCAGGGGTGTCAAAGTCAAATGGACGGAGGGCCAAATAAAAAATTTAGCTACAAGCCGAGGGCCGGACTGTTCGAATGTTCATTGAAAAAATTTTAAATGACGCATATAGTCTAGTGAACCTAATTGAACCTACTGAAAACCTAACAAATATATTCCAATATGATCAGATAAATAAAGCAATATTTTCTTATGGCTCTGTCAGTAATCTTTAATTTTCAACAGACACAAAAGACAAATTTCCTTTATATAAAAATCCCCATAACATGAACATTAAATGAAAGAAACCGGTATTCAAGGCACCATCAGTAGCCTATATTTTCTATTTTAGCAAAAGTGGGCTAAATTTACTTCAAAGAAAAAAACAATAATAGCAATTTTCTATCATCCACTCAACTGAAATATTTTTAAAATATAATTGGATTGAAATACCTTGTGATTTGGCTTTTTTGAACAGAGCCTGTCGAGATTTGAGGCCTCGTTTTAATTCCTCTGCCTTTTGTAGCCTTTGTTCCATGTCCATATTCTTGTTTTTGTCCGCGTGTTTCGTTTCATAATGTCGTCTCAGATTATACTCTTTCAGTACCGCCACACTTTCTCCACACAGAAGACACACAGGTTTTCCAGCTACCTCCGTGAACATATACTCCGACTCCCACCTTGTTTGAAACCCCGGTTCTCAGTGTCCACCTTCCGTTTTGCCATTTTTGATGGGTATCTGAAAGTTAATTTTACTGTGATGCTGACGACTGCTGTGCCAATAAATATTGAAATGAAGCAGCCTACTGCTCGGTGCGTCACCGTTGCATTGTGGGAAATGTAGTATTGGTGCGTGTAAAAGATCTGCGGGCTGCCGGCTTGCTGCGGTCTGCGGGCCGGTTCTAATAATAAATCAAGATCATCCCAGGGGCCGTAAAAAACCTTCTCGCGGGCCGGATGTGGCCCGCGGGCCTTGACTCTGACATATGTGCTGTACGCGCTTAGATTATCACAGAGACATGGCTGGCTTGGAATATGGGGGCTTGTGTGCCAAATATGCAGCAGTAGCTCAATCTAAATCCAAGATCTCTGGACCTAGATCAAGGTTTTGTGTGTGTGTGTGTGTGTGTGTGTGTGTGTACTTGAATGTGGTGCTGAGAGGTGGAGGTCAGGGGTTACTCTAGGTATGTGCTGTACATCAGAGCCACTCTGTCAGGGTCCAGTGGAACTCTTGAGTGAGGAGAGAGAGAGAGAGAGAGAGAGAGAGAGAGAGAGAGAGAGAGAGAGAGAGAGAGAGAGAGAGAGAGAGAGAGAGAGAGAGAGAGAGAGAGAGAGAGAGAGAGAGAGAGAGAGAGAGAGAGAGAGAGAGAGAGAGAGAGAGAGAGAGAGAGAGAGAGAGAGAGAGAGAGAGAGAGAGAGAGAGAGAGAGAGAGAGAGAGAGAGAGAGAGAGAGAGAGAGAGAGAGAGAGAGAGAGAGAGAGAGAGAGAGAGAGAGAGAGAGAGAGAGAGAGAGATATTTTGAGGTTGATAAGCTGCTTATGCTATAGTAGTTAGCCTCTTACTCCTAGTCAGACCTGTCAAGAGTGTTAATACAAGGATTAAGTAGCAGACCAGCAGACCTCAATCTAAGCAGGATTTGAGAAAGGGGTTCCATTACCTTTGAATTGGAGACTGCACAGGGAAGTGGATTCATTTCTGTTGAAAATGGCCACAATAAAACAACTCGTTTTTGGGACATCCATCCATCTCCAGTACCCATCCTGACTTTATAACATACTTTATAGTCGGACAAAACTCAGCTGTGTAGAATTGAAATGAATTCCACGGTACTGCCCATTTCTATACTGTACGGAGGAGAAACAACTGTTCTCTTACTC
Source organism: Oncorhynchus masou masou (assembly GCF_036934945.1). Lineage (NCBI taxonomy): Eukaryota > Metazoa > Chordata > Actinopteri > Salmoniformes > Salmonidae > Oncorhynchus > Oncorhynchus masou. Next base: position 20,393,822 of record NC_088221.1, on the reverse strand, counting down.
TCTCCTTCTCCCAACACCATTCCTTTCCTGGAAAAAAAACAAACAGTGATACAGATCTGTCGTGTTCTGTGGCCGGCTGAAATATCTACTGGCGGAATCAAAGTGTTCATTATGTCACTTATGCAATCACACAGCCAATGCTTTGACCACATAGAGCCTGACTTACCCAGTTTTACCACTGTGGGGGAATGCAGGAGTGAGGGTGGTAACGTGTGTGTGTTTGTGTACTAGACGTGGCAGAGTTAAATCAAGCACACACTATTTATCACACAGGAGAAATATGTCCCTCTCTGAGTTAGGGTTAGGGCTACATCTCAATAGTTATAGAGAGAGCCAGAGAAAGAGAGAGAGAGAGAGAGAGAGAGCCCAGCTGTTAAACAGTGGTATTTTGTTTTGTCCCTGTTTGAGGGGCCCTCATTGACTTCCCACCACCCTCTACTCATGTCCCTGCTCTGACCCTTTCACGCTAACCAGATGACTTCTGTCAACTTATGAGTTAGGGAACCCTGTGTGTGTGTGTGTGTGTGTGTGTGTGTGTGTGTGTGTGTGTGTGTGTGTGTGTGTGTGTGTGTGTGTGTGTGTGTGTGTGTGTGTGTGAGCATGTGTGTGTGAGCATGTGTGTGTGAGCATGTGTGTGTGTGTGCAAAACATATGGATGTGGCAATAGGCCCTACAGCTACTTCGGGCATATAGAAAGGTGATCAGTCTTTTAATCTCTCCCTTTCTCTCTCGCTCTCTCCTCTCTTTCTCTCTCAGGCGCTGGGTCGCTCAACAGGAACAGCTTCAGTTTCAGTGATGAGAGACTGAACTCTCCCAATGTCTTTTCTCCCTCTCCCACCTCCCCCCCACCTCTCACATCACCCAAAGGTGAGCCTCGACACACACACATATGCACACACACACACAAAAATGCAAGCGTGCACACACACAACCATCAGCATTCTCACGTCATTCTGCCTACAACTTTTCTATACTGTATGCAAAGTCTTGTCCCAGTTTGACAACAGGAGACATTTGCCAAAATGCAGCTCAGTATCACTCCTGTTTAGACAGAAGGATAGATGCAGGATTAAACATGATGTGTGTTTTAGGAGAATGTTACAATAGGCAGGCTTATTGCCTTAGGCTTAGAGCACTTCAGCTATCCTCAGCTATTCCAATACGTCACCTATTAACTAGTTAGCGTTCAAGTGACTCACTCTTCTTGTTTACTATTGTAGTAGGTATGTATATATTTGTAGTAGATAATGCCATGTAATGTTCGATTCACATAATATATGATGCATGTTCATTTGATGTTATGCAATTGCAGGTGGACAATACAGTTCTACTCTGTTCTATTCTATCATCTGACCCTCTTTCTATGTTGTTTACAGCCAAACTGGGAGACACTAAAGAACTGGAGGACTTCATTGCTGACCTTGACAAGACGTTAGCAAGTAAGCGCTAATAGCTTACACCATTCACAGTACACTGTAAAAAGTAACTCATTAAAGACATTAGGTAGTGGCAACTCAAACCAATGGTCAGTAGAACTCAAATCATAAAAGTAGTACGAACTCAGATATCAAAAAGATTTGTTATCACTTCACGTTTTTGAGAACTGTTAACGAATATTAGGGGATTGAGAGAATATAACCGCATTTATTTATGTTCCGCTAATCTAGTTATTCCATTTCTAGAAGTTATTGTGATTTAATATTTTAAAGTCAATATAACATTTATTCAAAACTGTAAGTTGTTCTTACTTGATTCTATTATGTTTTACGTCTTTACTTCAAATAATAAAGTAATAGTCAGACACATTGATATTTGCGTAAAAAACACAATTTATCTGTGTTGTGCTGATATTGTCACGGCTTTCGTTGTGGGAAGGAGGAGCGGACCAAAATGCAGCGCAGTTGTGATTCATTTTATTTAATAAGGAAACTATACACGATAAACTAACAAAATAACAAACGTACGAAAACCGAAAACAGCCCTATCTGGTGCAAAACACAGAGACAGGAACAATCACCCACAAACACACAGTGAAACCCAGGCTACCGAAATATGGTTCCCAATCAGAGACAATGACTAACACCTGCCCCTGATTGAGAACCATATCAGGCCAAACACAGAAATAGACAAACAAGACATCCAACATAGAATGCCCACTCAGATCACACCCTGACCAATCAAAACATAGAAACATACATAGTAAACTATGGCCAGGGCGTGACAGATATAGAATGACTACGTTTTTGCAAGTTATGAATACTTCATAGTGCCCCACGGCTTTGTTTTTAGAGGATTTATGATACTTGCACACAATGCTGTAGGCACGTTCGAAGAAAGAAAAATATATTTCTAGTATATAGTATTAAGCATTTTTTTGTGCTACGAGATGTAATTGATCATGATGAACAGATATCAAAGCCGTCGGACAAATTGAGGTTCAATAATGAGACAAGCCATTCCCACCATTAACGAGGTCATGTGCGCCGGTCTTAATGACAGAGGCGAATGCAGCATCCTGTAATGCTTACAGCTCTATATCCAGTTACTGCTCTGAGTACTTGTGCTCAACAATGCTCATACTCATGTTCAAGTAACTGCAAGCGTTCTAGTTCAGAATACATAACACCATTTAATGCCAACAAGCTCATAAAACACAAAACAGTTAAGTATTTACAACATAAAAAGATAACAATATGGGCGGTGATGATGTGACTTTATTACGTTAAGTATTGAACACTGAAATACTTTGAGTTGGTTTTAGGCAACGGGTTTCCACAAAACAAAAATGTTACAACAAATTACATTATTTTTTATTTTTTTTACAATTTACTCAGTCAAGGGTGTGTGTTCTCTATGCTAACTATGTTAGATATGTTAACCACCACATGATTGTCACGCCTTGCTGTTTTTCCGAAACAATAAGCTCTTAGCTGTCAGCTCTAAAGAGGGTTGGGGTATGGGGATGTATGCGGATGTATGGATAGACCATGTAAGGCCTCGAGGGAAAGGGAAGATATCCCTTTCAGCTGTCACTCATGTCATTATGTCTTGACACACACACACACACACACACACACACACACACACACACACACACACACACACACACACTCACACTCACACTCACACTCACACTCACACTCACACTCACACTCACACTCACACACATACACACGGAGCAGCCTATGTACGAATGTAACCAGAGAGAGAGCCTAGTTTATGTGGCGGGTACAGACCAACATAGCTCAGTTGATTTGTTTTGGACCAATCCTTTACTACAGTAGTCCAGGGTGTTGGAACTTGCATCAGGGCGGTTACATTGGAATGTGCCAGCGTAAAACCTGGGGTGGAATATCAACTGTAAATGTCAGCTTCGGAATTGGAATTACCAATGGAAGTGTTATGATGCTTTTCTTAACAGAGAAGGCCAGGCGGTTAGAGTACTGAATGTTCCTCATTCAAACCAATGGGACGGTTATTCATTCAGTCACATCACGCGATGGGACAGCAAGTCACGTAAAGTAAAGGGACAGTCAGTTATTTGTCATTCAGGTTAAGCAGAGCCTGGCATTTTTATTAGGGTCTACAGTGTTAATGATGGCAACCAAGTAAAACTGCCCCACACCTCCAAACTAAGAATAGTGTTGGACTGCCAAGGAGCCAGAGAGGCTATTGCTAAGCACTGTGTGTGTGTGTGTGTGTGAATTTGTCTATCCGTCTGTCCTGAGGTACGAAGAAGAGTCTACAGTCCATTACTAATCAAACGTCTGTCTGTCTCTCCTTAGGCATGTGACACGGAGCCGAAGAGAAGTGGCAGAGACCCTTTTTTGGAGAGTAGCCATCGTGAGGAAAGGACACCCTGTCCAGCAACCCAGAACACACACACACACCAGGAGTGCTGTGAACATAGCACAGGGAGAGTCACAGTGACCGTCAGACTTGCTGAGCAACTTCTGTGTCCCAATATTATAAGACAGCGTCATCTCCTTGTCTCCTTTCCCTCTCGTCGTCTCATTTCCCTCATGATCTGAGCTGATTGGACTGGATAGTTTTTTCTAGGTTTGCACGGTAAGAATGGGCTAATCTGAAATGGAACCTCATGTTCTATTGCACTATATGGCATAGAGTGATATTTCGTACGCAGCCCCAGTTTATAAACTATTAGCAGTCATGGAAGAGAGGAGACTAGGGGAGGAGATTAATAAGGAGACAAGGAAAGGAAGCTTTGTAACAGTATTGGGACACTGTTAGACAGACAAACACCATCTCACATACATGGGACAGGCTGTGCGTCCTTTATACATAACTTGAGCTGGAAGAGTATTTTAAGAAATGTCTTTTTACAATATAAGTATATTTGTAATTGTATAGAGCTGGTCATTGTAAATGTATCAATGCTACTTTTTTGTGGAATATATTTTTGTATCTGTGTAAATAATAATTGTTTCAAATTCTATTGCCTTGGTATTAAAAAGCGTATGATAAGTTTAAGGTTTGGCACACGTTGACTGAAGTTGAGATGTTTGATATTTCTAACGAATGCAAACTAAAATCTGGATTAGCTCTGAAAAACTGGAATGCAACAAAATGTATTGAATACAGCTAATATAAATTGCCTACCAGAGAATATTAAAATGAAATATTGTTTTAAAATATCTCTTTTCGTGTTTACCCCCTGCTTGCTTTATTGGTCTCCCTTTTAACAGGGCTATATTGGGGGGAGTTTGAGTGACAGCTGGTCACTGGCCACCGCCTTGGCACTGAAGGACTGTGTCCCTCTGTGTCCCTGTCTCTATGACTTCTATGAGTGGTAGTCAGTGACCTGCTGTTGGTGTCTGTGCAGCTCTGTACACAGCTCTGTGGGGCGTAAACAGACATACTGAAATAGACATTCCAATTCCCAGGGCTCTTGTGATCATTACTCAACCCTTCAGCAAAGCCAGTGGTTATGAAACTATGGCTATTTATAGACTGAGGTTGGTGAATGGCAGGTGGGGTTAGGAGGTGTCTATAAGGGATGTCCTGTTGGTCAGGGTCACAGGTCGTTGAGAAAAGACAGACTTCCCCCCCAGCGGCTCCACAGTAACATTAGAGCTAGCGATGATGAGGAGTTCACCTCTTTCTACTGGGATCTTTTGGCTAATTTTGTTTTCATATCAAATGACTCACGAAAGACCAGAGTTAAAGAGTTTGGAGACTCTCCTCTGACTGCCATCCCGATCTGCATGTTACTGAAGCAGCCAGATATCTACCAGTCTGTGTTGCTGCAACCATGTGAGCAGGAAGCTGGCAGAGACCCACCCTCCATTTTGTTTCTTTAGTACAGTTGGCACAGGGCAAAGCAGAGCCCACTACAGCCCAGCCGCAGTCCACCTGTTGGCATTGTCCTGTGCCAGGGAGAAACTGGGTCCGGGTAGACATGTTGACACAACACATGATCCCTCGGGGCCCGATGGTCTCTTGGCTTCTAAAACAACGCACCCTGCCGGCAGCGTCGGCCGCCTTTTTGGCTAGCATGTTGGAAATGGCGCTGCATGGGCTTGGCAGTTGGCAGTGGATCCCAGAGAGATGCCAGCCGCATCCAGGGGCACTGGGCTGGAAGTGTGGGAAAGACGAGGGACATGGATCAGGTAAGGGGGCAGTGGGGTAGATGGCAGGGTGTGGACGTTGGGCAAGCAGAGGTATTAGTTGGGTAGAGGTCTCGGATGGTTATTCAATGGGGGATGGTGGTGAAATAGGTAGGAGGAGGAGATGGCAACATTTGGTCTCTTACAGTTCTCTACAATGATGCATGGGGAAGCGTCAGCTGGTTTGGACTGAACTGAGAAGTCTAAACCATTCACCTTATGATTATGCAAGTGTTTTCAATGCACCTGTCAAAGCCAGTTTGGTCATTGATGTTTCACTATGAATATGCACGCACATACACACACACACGTTGTTTTCATCAGAAGAGAAAAGGTTGCAAATGTGTTCAATGCTTCCGGTAATCAGTACATAATACTACTCAAAATTGTATATAGTAGCTTTATCTGTAGTCAATCAGGTACATTATAGGGAAAGATCTAGGCAACAGAGACTGGCAAATCTTTATGATTTTTGACAACATTTGGGCATGCAGAGATGCAGAGAATGAAGTTGGGTTACTTCTACGTCATCATATCCAACATTGTGACCTTCCATTATAGAGCTTTCCTTTGGTGTGGATTGAGGTGTATACAATCGTGGCCAAAAGTTTTGAGAATGACACAAATATTAATTTTCACAAAGTTTGCTGCTTCAGTGTCTTTAGATAATTTTGTCAGATGTTGCTATGGAATACTGAAGCATAATTACAAGTATTTCATAAATGTCAAAGGCTTTTATTGACAATTACATGAAGTTGATGCAAAGAGTCAATATTTGTCAATACAGCAGTCCAATCCTTGTACCTTTTGCTGAATATCAGTCTGTCCCTGATGTTTTTCCTGGAGAGAAGTGGCTTCTTTGCTGCCCTTCTTGAAACCAGGCCATCCTCCAAAAGTCTTCACCTCACTGTGCGTGCAGATGCACTCACACCTGCCTGCTGCCATTCCTGAGCAAGCTCTGTACCGGTGGTGCCCCGATCCTGCAGCTGAATCAACTTTAGGAGACGGTCCTGACGCTTGCTGGACTTTCTTGCGCACCCTGAAGCCTTCTTCACAACAATTGAACTGCTCTCCTTGAAGTTCTTTATGATCCGATAAATGGTTGATTTCAGTGCAATCTTACTGTCTTTATTCTTGCCTGTGAAGCCCTTTTTGTGCAACACAATGACGACGGGCACGTGTTTCCTTGCAGGTAACCATGGTTGACAAAGGAAGAACAATGATTCCAAGCACCACCCTCCTTTTGAAGCTTCCAGTCTGTTACTCGAACTCAATCAGCATGACAGAGTGATCTCTACTAACCTATGAGACCAGTCTTTGTAATGAATACATGGAATTGGAGTGTGATGATACCGATGAATGATTCCTGCACACAATGTGTTTATTTTCCATTTTCTTTTTGACCAGGAATTCTATTTGATTTGTTGTAGGAAATTGTTTGGTGAAAAATGCATAAAATGAGAGTAATTTCACATAATTCTGAACCTTTTGATAGTTGTACTTTCAATTTTGATCACCATTATTTAGTGACTGCAAAGAAAATCTATTGATCTACTGGAGAAAAAAAAAATGTTAAATCGAACTTTCTGTTTTGCCTGCTTGGACTCGAGAAATGTATGTTTGTGTTAATCTTTTTGCAGATAGCCGTGTTCTTGTGATTAATGTATTTTTGACAGTATCATACAGTGTTGATGAATGTATTTATGTTTCGAAATGGCAACTACATTTTGAAAATGCATTTACTGTTTTGCAAAAGGCCACAGAGTTCGGTGTCTTAAGAACACTGTTTTGAAAATCGACAACATTGCTCAAAGAAGTGCTTGTATGCGATCTAAAAAAACTGCAACATGATATCTACAAATGCAAAGCAGTTCTTTCTACAGTTATTCAGTTACCGTGTCCTACTGTGTAGTTTCTCACGTTTCACATTCATTATGATGAAGCCATGTTCTTTTAAGTCAATTTGACAGACCTATGACCTAACAAGACATCTGTGTGACTATCATGACTCACTCTGCTATGAGGAAATGATGATGCAGACAACTACTGCTATGTTTTGTCTAAAATGGACAATTAGCTAAAGATTCACCTCATATTTGTCGACGAATGGATATTAGTCAGCATGGCAAGAGATGGAGAATACTCCAATGAAAGGAACCCACCCACATCTCCAATCTGATTTCACACAATCCCAAGACTCCAATGACCTCCCACACGCACGGACACACACACACATACACACACAAAAAAACACACACACGTCTTACTATACTTGTGAGGAATGTTTGGGGACCAACAATTGATTCTCATTCAAAATCCTATTTTCCTTAACCTCTAACCCTAAATCTAACCCCTAACCCTAACCCCAATTCTTACCCACTAACCCCTAACCCTAATTCTAACTCTAAACCTAACCCCTGAACCTAACCCCTCCACTAATATTGGCACCCTTGGCAAAAACAATGTCTTTGCTGTTTATCCTCTTGGTCTTTCATTCAAAATACTCACAAAAATCAAACATTTAATTGAAGTAAAATAAAATAAAAATTTTAATGTGAAAAAAATGAAATAAATATTTTTCTCAAAAAAATATGTGCCACATATGTGGCACCCCTAGAAATTCTTATGAGTAAAATCTTACTTATGTATATTCCCATTCATATTTTATGTTTTTAAGTTCACCTGAGTGATTCGGAACACTTAAGTGGTAAGCCATTACTTCCTGTTTCACAGGGGTATAAATATGAGGTCACACACAGGCCAGGTTCACATAGTCTTCCATCACTATGGGAAAGACCAGTAATGATGTGCGGCAAAAGGTTGTTGAGCAGCACACATCAGAAAATAGCTCTATGGTTGAAAATGCCCATTTCCACTATCAGGGCAATAATTAAGAAGTCTAAAGCAACTGGAGATGTTAACAATCGGCCTGGAAGAGGACATGTGTCTATATTGACCACACGCACAGTGAGGAGGATGGTTTGAGTGAACAAAAAATCTACAAGGATCACAGCTGGAGAATTGCAAATGTTAGTTGGGTCTTGGGGTCAGAAGGTCTCCAAGACTACAATCAGACGCCACATACATAACCACATGATGTTTGGGAGGGTTGCCATAGAAAAAGGCCTTTGCTGTCATCAAACAACAAACTCAAGTGCCTGCAGTTTGTCAAACTTTACTGGAACCTTCAATGGGACTGGATTCTATGGTCAGGAGACCAAAATAGAGCTTTTTGGAAACAAACACCAGAGGTGGGTTTGTCGTAGACAGAAAGATAGTCATGCAGAAAAGGTAATAAATTAGTAATACCAAAAGTTTACCTTGACTTGGAAGAGTTGTGTTGTGTTGGAAAGTCATAGCCAGCTAGCTAACATAGCATCCCTTTGTTTGAGTAGGGTGTTTCAGTAGGCTAAACTAGCTAGCTGCATTTGCTAGCTAAGTTAGTGAAAATCATGTGAAATGCATAGATTAGAACCTAATGAATGTATTTAAATTGACTGATTTCCTTATATAAACTGTAACTCAGTAAAATATTTAAAACTGTTGCATGTTGCATTTGTGTTTTTGTTCAGTATATTTCTCATGTATTTTTGTTCTACTTTACTTTTTTCATACAACTACTGATATTGATTACTGCATTGTTAGGAAAGAGCAAGCAAGAAAGGCATTTCACTGTACTAGTGCACGTGACAATAAAATATGTATCCGTCCTGGTGTCTATTATTCCTGCTGACCTCTTGCCAGGTCGGCCTCTTGCCAGGTCGGCTCCAGGTCTGCCTCGTAAAATATGTTTTTAGCCTCAAGGTTATTTCCTCGTGAAATAAAGGTGACATGAATATCTTTCTTAACCTCTTGAAACTCTGGGGGCGCAATTTCATTTTTGGATGAAAAACGTTCCCGTTTTAAACAAGATATTTTGTCACAAAAAGATGCTCGACTATGCATATAATTGATAGATTTGGAAAGAAAACACTCTGAATTTTCCAGAACTGCAAAGATATTGTCTGTGGGTGCCCTAGAACGGGAGCTACAGGCAAAACCAAGATGAAACGGCAACCAGGAAACCAGCAGGATTTTTGAGGCTCCGTTTTCCATTGTCTCCTTATATGGCTGTGAATGCGAGAGGAATGAGCCTGCCCTTTCTGTCGTTTCCCCAAGGTGTCTGCAGCATTGTGACGTATTTGTAGGCATATCATTGGAAGATTGACCATAAGAGACTACATTTTCCAGGTGTTCGCCCGGTGTCCTCCATCAAAATTGGTGCGTCTTTTTCATCTGCTGGTATTTTTCCATGCGATTCTGAGGGGAAAGCAGGCTTCCACGAACTGCATATCAATGAAGAGATATGTGAAAAAACACCTTGAGGATTGATTCTAAACAACGTTTGCCATGTTTCGGTCGATATTATGGAGTTAATTCTGAAAAAGTTTGACGTTTTGGTGACTGAATTTTCGTTTCGTTTCGGTAGCCAAATGTGATGTACAAAACGGAGCGATTTCTCCTACACAAAGATTCTTTCAGGAAAAACTGAACATTTGCTATGCAACTGAGAGTCTCCTCATTGAAAACATCCGAAGCTCTTCAAAGGTAAATGATTTTATTTATTTGGTTATCTGTTTTTTGTGAAAATGTTGCGTGCTAAATGCTACTCAAAATGCTAAGCTAGCTTAGCATACTCTTACACAAATTAGTGATTTGCTATGGTTCAAAAGCATATTTTGAAAATCTGAGATGACAGTGTTGTTAAGAAAAGGCTAAGCTTGAGAGCAGGCGCATTATTTTCATTTTATTTGCGATTTTCAGAAATCGTTAACGTTGCGTTATGCTAATGAGCCTGAGGCATTATTCACGATCCCGGATCCGGGATGGGGAGTATCAACCATACAAACATTGACCTATATGTTTCAGCTTAGCCTTTATCACGTGTCACCTGCTAGTCTCAAATGGTTGCAGGTCAGCAAGTGTATCAAAGTTATTTTGCTGAAATGGCCATTACCTTGGTGCCGCATTGGCAGACAAAAAAACACATAATTTCAGACACTAACAGTTGAAATATCAACCTGATTAGTAAAGTAAAGATCGTTCCCTCTCCCTCTCTTTTCAATAAAGATATAGAGTGTGATGTGTAGGTATGAATTTGCTAAAAGGCAAATTCAGAATGGCTCTAGGCCTACATTGGTGATAAAAATAATTTCAGTGTCACGCTCTGACCTTAGATATCTCTGTTTTCTTTATATTTTGGTTAGGTCAGGGTGTGACGAGGGTGGGTATGCTAGTTTTTGTATTGTCTAGGGTTTTTGTATGTCTAGATTTTTGTAGGTCTATGGTGGCCTGATATGGTTCCCAATCAGAGGCAGCTGTTTATTGTTGTCTCTGATTGGGGATCATATTTAGGTAGCAATTTTCCCTTTTGTGTTGGTGAGTTCTTGTCTATGTGTAGTTGCCTGTCAGCACTCATTTGTATAGCTTCACGTGTCGTTTTGTTATTTTGGTTAGTTTGTTCAGTGTTGATTCTTAATATAATAAAGATTCATACGACGAACATGACATTCAGACATATTCACCGTTCTGATGTATACGACACTGATGTGATAATAATTATCTCCACATGTCTGACTCTCAATTATGGTGGTAAGTATGTGTGAGCCTGTTTGCCTGCATGTGTGTGTGTGTGTGAGCGTACCGTGCGTGTGTGTTGGTATCGAATGCTTCCCTCAGGCCACACAGCTTGGGCACAGTGATTTAAAGTGATGGGACACAGAGACTTCGGCCTTTCCTCTTCCTTCAGTTCTGCCATTGTGATTGTATCCCCCTCCCCTCTGAGCCCCAGTGTCATTAATGACCTCTTACACAAAAAGGCCAGCACAGGGGGACAGGGCTAAGAATGGGCCAAATCTTCAGACTAGTTTCACAGCCAAATGTATGGCAATAGTGTATCCTCCCTATCTATATTCATACAGTATGTACAGCTTTAATCTATCTCCAGCTTCTCAGGCCTGGGAGAAAGCCAGTTATGAAGACTGTAAGCATCACATCATTATCCAAGATGGGTCTATGCTGTGGTGACCACTCCTCTCCTATTGTCAGCTAAGACTGTCTGTCTGGATTCCATCTGTTGCTTCTGCTGCCTGCTGCATAGAGGATGTCCACCTTGTCCATCATTCGCTTTCTCAGTGCCTTGACTCGGAGATAGGCCTGGTCCTGCCCTGTCTCCTTAACAGTAGTGCCACAAACTTGGGCTATGGGAGTTAGAATAGATTGGATGAGTGAGGTTGCATTGTTTTAATGCATTGTTTAGATGGGTGACAGGAGCCGAGCTCTATAAAAGTGAAAGAAGGGTTGCAAATGTGAGTCCCGAGAACTGAGACTAGAGATAAGCCCCTTTAGCCGATGCTTACCTGAGAGAAAGAGGGAGAGATAGAGATTGAGACAAAGAGAGGCAGAAAGAGACAACTATACATGTTGAATCAGCACCGTTCGCCGACACCCAGCAGGTGATCGCGAACACACCACGGCCACCCACTGCTTTTAACCGTTCTCCGGCGTCTCATGTTTTTGCATTTTTACATCCGTGACCAGAGTCTGTGACATGAAGGGCGTCTTGGTTTACATCTAAACGTAGCAGCCCATTGGCCTGCCGCCACAGAAAGAGAAGATGTCCTCTGCACATGTGTTTTTATCTCTGTATTTACCGCCACAGTCTCAGCTCCGAGCCCCACTCCAGCTCCGAGCCCCACTCCAGCTCCGAGCCCCACTCCAGCTCCGAGCCCCACTCCAGCTCCGAGCCCCGCTCCACTTACGGCAGAACAAGGCAGCCTCTTTCATTTCTGGTAAAGAACCGAGTCTACAACTCACACAATGACAAGGGTGTGGGTGAGAGAGAGTGGGAGAGATTGAGAGAAAGAGAGAGAACGAGTGAGAAAAAGAGGGGGGGGTGGAACAACAAGTCAAATGAAACTGTTCCCCACATTAAAACCCCCAACAGAATGGGAAATATGTAGCCCAGTAATTGAGTTAATAGCGTTGGTGAGTGTAAAATTGCTGTGTAATCTCTTCAAGGGCAGATAAATGTGTGTGTAATGCGAATGAGATGTGAACATTTTTGCTAGACGAATTCAGCTAACAGCTTTAGTTCACTACCCAGCGAGCGATGAGGAATCGGCCCAGAAGCAGCCCTCTGGGGGGGCCGGAACTGATTGGATCGTCCCGGAATCGGGTGTCGGACTCAGCCCGGAATCAAAATGAATGACTGCCAGAATCGGCCCAACTACATCAGGCTGTTTCCGTCTACCAGAATTCAGCCGACTTTGCAGGGATCTTACCAGAATCCCCCACAGAAGCGGCCCGATGCAAATTTTCATAAACACACACAAAATTACCAGATTTAGTCATTTTAAATACTACTATTATACATTGTATACATACAAATTATACCCATCCTCAAAAAAACATTTTGTGTCGGAGGAAACACCATACACCTGGTGAACGTGCACATGCTTTAAAATGAATTCTGTTTGCGAGTTTGACATTTCCTGTCAATTTAGGAGCATATTTTAGGTTACTAATTACATTTCTCAAAGCACAGGGCACTAAATGTGCTAATTCAATGAAAATTTGAAGAGGTTATTTTTAACTACAGATTTTTGTGGGACATACAGCTACTTGGTCAGACAGAACGAATCAGCGTTAATTCTGAGGTTCTAACAGATAACAGATAAAAAGGACAACAGCCTGGTCCCTTCTCTCCAATCCTTTCAACTCCATGCACCATCCCTTTCTTTCACCATCTTCCCGATCCTCTCACTAATTGGATCTCTTTACCCTTTCCTCTTCGGTCTATCCATCTTCCCCAACAACCATCCCCCTGGCTAGGCTAGGGAGGTGGGTCTCCCTCCCTCCCCTACATCTTTCCCCCCATCCCTGTGGCATCAAGATCAAGAGGTGTGTTGGCTGTTGTTTACTTTGGCATCAAGCCCCTTTCATTTAGTTAGTCCTGGTTCAGGCGTGACTGGAGTCTCTGTATCTCCTGGACCCTAGAAGCAAGGAAGGTCTCACTCACACACACACACACACACACACACACACACACACACACACACACACACACACACACACACACACACACACACACACACACACACACACACACACACACACACACACACACACACACACTCTTGCGCAGCTAACCTTGTGGGAACATACAATTCAGTCCCATTCAAATTTTCCATAACCCCTAACCTTAAACTGTAACCTTACCCTAACCCTAACCTTAAGCCTAACTCTAACCCAAAAACCTAACCTTATCCTAACCCTAGCTCCTAACCCTAATACTAATTCTAACCTTAACCCTAAACCCCCTAGAAATAGCATTTGACCTTGTGGGGACTAACAAAATGTCCCCAGAAGTATAGTTAAACACGTCCAAGCACGCACGCACGTGCGCGCACACACACACACGCACACACGCACACACACACACACACACACACACACACACACACACACACACACACACACACACACACACACACACACACACACACACACACACACACACACACACACACACACACACACACACACACACACACACACACACACACACACACACAGTGTCTTGCTTTGGCATGGCTGGCCCTGCTGTCTGCTGGTGTGTCTCTAATGTCTCTAAAGCTGTTAATTCACTGTAATCACTACAATATTAGGGGGGGCGGTTGTGACTGACTGATGAAGCTGGCAGATAGAACCAGCATGCAACCCTTGCCAATCCTATCCACACTCTCCCCTATAAACCCCTAACCCTTCACTCACCCTTCTACCAATCACACCCCTGCCCCCCTGTCCCACTCGTCCATTTTGCTCACATTCATATCCCTTATGGCTCACAGACGAGCCCAACCCTGATAATTGCTACCTGTCAATAAAGAGTTTGGCCAAAGAGTTTGGCCATATGGAGCCGAGATTTTAGAATTGTGATGGCCACCATGTTGGCATCAGGGAAGTAGTGGAAGAGAAATACTCCATGCAACAATGTGTCTTGCAGCATCATGTAATGACTACTAATACTGTGCCAAAACACAAGGTTATGGAACTCCATTCTACTCCGTTCTCCCTCCATTTAATGTCCCAATGCCAAAACTTGTCTGTTCAAGTTTGGAGAATGGGCACTAGTTCACCCCCCTCCGAACCCTCTGAGCACCCCACAGGAGCCTCTTTCATCTCTTTCATCCTGACAGAGCTGCAGTACGGGTGTAAATGACCGTGTCTAATTGCTGCTCAAACACAGTCAGTGAAAACAGGCCAAGTGGTGTCTCTCTTTCAGACAAAGGAGGGAGAGTTTAGGGTCCTTTGTCGCTGATGTGTGTGTGTTTGTGTTGTTCAAGAAGCTGTAGTTTCCTGCGTGACCACGTCCATAAAACCAGATTTATGGTTGTTCAGTGAAGTGATTTCGCAAACAAAAATGAATACAGGGAGGGAGAGAGGAGACATGGGTGTGTGAACCTGCTGTGATTAAAACATACAACGACAAGAGTTCTGTGTGCGTGTGTTGGGCACGAAGAAAATATGATTTGAAGCATCTCCTTGCCCCTGGGTCATATTAAGTAATTAAGTAAAAAATACTTTAAAGTACTAGCTAAGTCGTTTTTTGAGGTATCTGTACTTTACTTTACCATTTCTAAATGTGAAAACTTTTACTTTTACTTCACTATATTCCTAAAGAAAATTATGTACTTTTTACTCCATACATTTTCCTTGACACCCAACAGTACTCATTACATTTTGAATGCTTAGCAGGACAGGAAAATGATCCAATTCACGCACTTATCAAGATAACACATGGTCATCCCTACTGCCTCTGATCTGGCAGTCTCACTAAACACAAATGCATTCTTTATAAATGATGTCTGAGTGTTGGAGTGTACCCCTGCCTGTCCATACATTTTAAAAACAAGAAAATGGTGCCATCTGCTTTGCTTAATATAAGGAATTTGAAATTATTTATACTTTTACTTTTGATACTTAAGTATATTTTAGATTACATATACCTTTGATACTTAAAGTATTTGGTTCTAAATGTACTTTAGACTTTTACTCATGTAGTATTTTACTGGCTGACTTTTACTTTCTATTAAGGTATCTAAACTTTTACTCAAATATGACAATTGAGTACTTTTCCCACCACTGTCATTAGGGCATGTAGCGGAAAACCTTATAAAGAGGTTTGCAACAGAGACAGAAATTCAAAGTCTCTTATTGGACAAGCCTAGGTAGTCCCTCACTGTTTCAGTCCGTTGTCTTGCATTTGGTGCCTAATGAACACTCTACTACTATCCCCCTTTCACTATGTTTTGTTTGCACTTTATCAAGTATGCTCAATCTAATGTGCATGTTAAACATTATTACCCCCTTATTTTGTTGATGTGTTTTCCCCCTGGTGTAAAATGCAATTCAAATAAAACTTGATAGATTGTCCTCTCCTCCTCCGTGATATGAACACAGAGAGAAAAGAAAAGACCTGTCACTGTCAGAAACATCATCCTTCTTCCCCCCTCCTCTGTGGACCCAAACAAGTCTCTGCAGGTTCCAGGACCATGTTGGATCCTCAGCTTTTGTCATGGAAAGCAAATGATCCTATAGAGTTGATGTTAGAGATCTATAGCTCACCTGAACACAACACAACACTGAAAGCTGCATCGGGAGAGCCCTCAGAATAGACAGATTAAGAAGGTCTATCAATCTGTATTACAGGTCTAAAAGAACTAAGGCCACTGACAGTGTTGTGTGTTAGAAGAATGCAGTTTGCTCTTATTTTCTCATAATACATAGATCTTCTAAAAGAAGCTAAAGGTCAAAATTGGTCTAAAAACTAAAAGTAAAAGCTGCCCTCGCCATATTTTGAAATATAAGTGCAGATCCTAATTTCAGTCCAAAATCTGGACTACAGCAACCACAGCAGAGGTAGAAGCATGGTGGTGTTTTGATCTCCATTTGTCATACCCACTGTTCACATTCCTCCAAACACTGCCTCCCAGAGAAACACCACAGGACTGGAAAATGCGGAGTGTGTATTTGTGTGCTAGAGGGTGTGTTTGTCATGAACTTTCACACACATGTGACCAGGAAGTGCACTTGAGGCTTAGTGAGCTGAACTGAACCTGTTTTGGAAAAACAAGGGAAGATGTTTTTCCTTTCCTCCTTCCTTCATTCCCTGGAAATGGTTCTATGGCTATAATCAGATCTATAGAAGCCACGTGGCTTCCTCTCCTCTAATCACAACTGATCATATTATTTAACTGGCTATGACTTTACTTTAGCTAATTTAAGTGATAATGCCCGCTAAGCCGGTGTTTGGAGGATATATTGGCACGGGTGATGTTAGGCCCTAGATGAAGTTATGGGCTGGCAAACCGTGCCAATATGTTCTTCAAACAACATAGTCATAGTCAGCATAGCTAATAGAACTAACAAGTTAGTAAACCCGCTACAATTATGCAGTAATATATTTTTCTCAAATATATGTGTGCCACAATTATTTGCACCCCTTCATTCAATACTTTGTGCAACTTCCCTTTGCCAAGATAGCAGTCTTCTCCTATAGTACGTAATGAGGTTGGAGAACACATGGCAAGGGATCTGAGACCATTCTTCCATAGATAATCTCGCCAGATCCTTCAGATTCCGAGGTCCACGCTTGTGCACTCTCCTCTTCAGCTCATCCCACAGGTGTTCTATGGGGTTTAGGTAGATGTTGGTATGTTATAGTGGGTGAAATATGTTGCTGTCTACTGTCTAACAATGTTCAACCATTTGAGAAGCTGCACACACACCTGGGGGAGACAAAGAATTACAGACAGACAGACAGGGAAGCATGCAGACAGACAGACCGACAGAGGAGCATGTTTGCGTGGCTTTCTGGCTGAACAGGACTGAGTAGTCCTGTGTTATCACATCAGAGAAATGCATTAAGGGTGAACAGTGATTTCTATTAGACAGCACAGTCAGCACTATCCTTGATTGAACAACTGGAATACAGCTGGCTGTCCTGGAGCTCAAGGCTGGCTGTGAGCGAGGGAGGGTGGGAGGGAGGTTTGGTCAGGCCAGCTGGACATGGGGGTGTGAGAGAGAAAGAGAGGGAGGAAAGAAATTGTGAGGTAAGGGGAGAAAGGGGGAGGGGAAAACAGAACTGAAGAACCTGCTAAACAGATGGGTGTCTTTAACTCTGTACAACAGGGATGGCCAATTGTCGGTCGAAAGCAGCCCGCAGCCCCCCTTTTATAGGCCCGCGGATCAATAAAAAAAAAACTCAGTTGAGTTCTCAACCTACCAGTCAGAGTAGTAGAATACACAAGGTGCAAGTTGGTTGCGCATCAGCAGTATTTCTCTTGTTTATGTCAGTCACTGACATTTTTTGTTGTTGATTGGTAATAGGCCAGCTATCTAAACTTGCAGTAATCATGGTCAAATTACCGCTCGGGGGGCCCTGTTGTTTTGTTGGGAAAATGCTGTTAAACACTCATCTGTTTAGCAGGTTATTCCGTCCTGTTTTCCCCTCCTCCTTTCTCCCCTTCCTCACAATTGTAAGAAGTGAGTAACTGGCTGCAGGGAAGTCAGGGGCAGGAGAGCAGAACTGGGTAATAACCGAAGCAGTTCAATGAGGCAAAACCAACGGTACCCAGAACAACAAAATATCGGTTGAAATAACCCGTCGCAAACCAGTCTGGAGTGCATATGCACTTTACAACAAACAATTCCACACACAGACATGGGGGGAACAGAGGGTTATATACATGTCAAGTAATGAGGGAATGTAAACCAGGTGTGTGGGAAAACAAGACAAAACAAATGGAAAATGAAAGGTGGATTGGAGAGGAACAAGGAGAGGAACCGCCTTCGGCGGAAGTTGTGACAGCGAAACGAGTTCTGGGTAATCTCTGCCCAGGACATGAACGCCACCCACTCCCCAGGCCGGTCCTGGCAATAAGACCGCAGAAACCTACGCACATCCTGGTTAACTCTCTCCACCTGCCCGTTACTCTCGGGGTGAAAACCCGAGGTAAGGCTGATCAAGACCCCCAGACATTCCATGAACGCCCTCCAGACCCTCGAAGTGAACTGGAGAACCCGATCAGACACTATATCCTCAGGCACCCCGTAGTGCTGGAAGACGTGTGTAAACAAGGCCTCCGCAGTCTGTAGGGCCGTACGGAGACCGGACAGAGGGAGGAGACGGCAGGACGCCACGACTGGGATCGTGGTGTTACCCTGTGAGGTAGGAAGATCAGTAAGTAAATCGACCGACAGGTGCGACCAAGGCCGATGTGAAACAGATAAGGGGTGTAGCTTACCTCTGGGCAGGTGCCTAGGAGCCTTACACTGGGCGCACACCGAGCAGGAGGAAACATAAACCCGCACGTCATTAGCCAATATGGGCCACCAGAACTTCCCACTCAGACAGCGCACCATCTGACCGATGCCTGGATGACCAGAGGAGGGTGACGTGTGGGCCCAATAGATCAGCCGGTCACGGACAGCAGACGGAACGTACAGACGCCCAGTGGGACACTGAGGGGGAGAGGGCTCTGCACATAACGCCTGCTCAATGTCCACGTCCAGCTCCCACACTACCGGCACCACCAGACAGGAGGCCGGGAGTATGGGGGTGGGATCCATGGGCAGCTCCTCTGTGTCATACAGCCGGGACAGTGCGTCTGCCTTCACATTCTGGGAACCTGGTCTGTAAGAAAGGGTGAAAACAAAACAGGTGAAAAACATGGCCCACCTTGCCTGGCGAGGGTTCAGTCTCCTCGCTGCTCGAATGTACTCCAGATTGTGGTGGTCAGTCCAGATGAGAAAAGGGTGTTTAGCCCCCTCCAGCCAATGTCTCCACGCCATCAAAGCCTTGATGACAGCCAACAGCTCCCGGTCCCTCACGTCATAGTTTCGCTCCGCCGGGATGAGCTTCCTTGAGAAGAAGGCACAGGGTCGGAGCTTCGGTGGCGTACCCAAGTTCTGAAAGAGCACGGCTCCTATCCCAGCCTCGGACGCGTCCACCTCCACTGTGAACTCCAAAGAGGGATCCGGATGAGCCAGCATATGAGCCGAGGTAAACAGAGCCCTCAGGTGACCAAAAGCCCTGTCCGCCTCAGCCGACCACTGCAAACGTACCGGGCCCCCCTGCAGGCCAATTCCCAACGGACGTCCTTGCGCAAACTGCAGCAGTAGTGGTCGATCAGAGCCCTGTCGTTCCATCCCGCGCCGGCGGCCAGGTATCCGAAAGTCCATCGCGTACTCCTGGGCGCTCCTTGTCCCCTGCCTCAGATGGAAGAGACATTCACCCGCCACTCTACCCTCGGGCGGGGGGTCGAAGACCGCCCGGAAGCGGCGGGTGGAATCCTTGAAATGGTCCAGTGCCGCAACTCCTCCTCCTCCACACGCCGTTGGCCCACTCCAGGGCTTTTCCCGAGAGGCACGAGACGAGGGCGGACACCCTCTCACGGCCCAAAGGAGCCGGGTGGATGGTTGTCAGGTATAGATCCAGCTGCAACAGGAAACCCTGGCAGCGTGCAGCCATTCCATCCCGGGGAAGAGCGAGACGAATCCCACTGGGACCGCGTGCAGGGGGGCGAGTAGTGGAGGAACTCCCTGTCTCTCCCAGCGATCCATGGTTTGGACAACGCGGTCCATGGCGGCGCCGAGATGGTGGAGCATCGCCGTATGTTCCCGGATGTGCTCCTCGACCCCTATACCAGGGGCACCTGCTCCTGCTGACTCCATATTCGGGTGAGGAATTCTGTAAGAGGTCAATATAACTGTTTATGAGTAACTATTTATTATTGAGTCAGTCCTAGCTCGCTCATTAATGTCTTCATCAAAATTACAGATTACCTCATCTGCTCGTCGTCCCCTTATGCCATAGTTTGTACAAGTTGTAACAAGTTGTCCAGCATAGCAAATTCTCACTGGTACCCTAGTTTATGGAAAGACCACTATACAAGCATGCTGTGGAATAACAATGTTATGGTGTTGTCTAGGAGTATTATCGTCACATTTCAGAGAGATCTGTTGTGAAAACCTGTTGCAAAACTAATATTGGATTTTTTTTCTCTCCATGTGATGAGTTGGTCTCTACGTGTTACAAAAACAGCACGCTTAGTGATGACAGATTAATCTATGCGAGCATGCAGAGATGTCAAGCTATGTTGATGTTGTCAAGGACAAAGTATTATCAACACATAGTAACACTGTTTGTTCTGATGTTTAAAATAACAGTTGTCATATTGTCAGGGACTTCTCTATTGTCGAACCATTACATCATCTGACACTTTAAGATTGTCACTTTGCGCTATTACGAAACTGACAACTGAGAGCTATAGGTCCACAGAGATATAAGGTTGTTTTGATGTTGTCAAGGACAACGATCCTATCTAATCCACACAGTGGAGGAACTGCAGAAACACGGGGGCAAACCACATCCTCCGGTTGATGCAATCGACAGTACGACAACAGGAACAATAAGCTACACTTCTACAGGCACTTCACTTATACTGTTGGCTTAATTCTTATACTAAAGTTCAGCGTACGATAAGTCAATACACACCGATAAGGTTGCGTAAATCACACATACTGTAAGGATGTTTCATTTATAAACCTGCAGTATGGCACACAGAGCCACACAAGCATCCACCCTTAAATGATACCCTATTCCCTGTATAGTGCACTACCTTTGACCAGAGTGGTATGCCGAGCCCTAGGTAAAATGAGAGGTGGGTTATCATGTAATGCGGTTTTGATGTCGTTGAGGACTAAAATAGAAATCTTCTAATCTTTTTTAATGGAAATACTTATCTATCCAAGCAAGATAAACAGCAATGTTCAAATCAAATCAAATATTATTTGTCACACGCTTTGTAAACAACAGGTGTAGACTAACAGTGTGATGCTTACCTACGGGCCCTTCACAACACTGCAGAGAGAAACATTTGAAAATAATAGAAACATAATAACACAAGGATAAATACACAATGAGTAACAATTTGCTATTTACATGGGGTTGCAGCACCGAGTTGATGTGCAGGGGTACCAGGTAAGTGAGGTAGATATGTACATATAGGTAGGGGTTAAGTGATCAGGCAACAGGAAGATAATAAGCAGAAGCAGCAGCATATGTGATAAGTCAAAAGAGTTAGCGCAAAACAGTGTCAATGCAGACAGTCCGGGTGCTATTTGGTTTATCCTTCTCAGGGCTTGGGGGTAGAAGCTGTTCAAGGAGCTGTTGGTTCCAGACTTGGTACATCGGTACCGCTTGCAGTGCAGTAACAGAGGACAACAGTCAATGACTTGGGTGCCTGGAGTCTTTGACCATTTTTAGGGCCTTCCTGTGACAGCGCCTGGTACAGAGGTCCTGGATGTCAGGGAACTCGACCCATGTGATGTACTAGGCCGTACACTCTACCCTCTGCAGTGCCTTGCAGTTGCCGTACCAAGCGGTGATGCAGCCAGTCAAGATGCTCTCAATGGTGCAGCTGTAGAATTTTTGGAGTATCTGAGGGTCCATGCCAAATCTTTTCAGACTCCTGAGGGGGAAGAGGCGTTGTTGTGTTATCTTCACGACTGTGTTGGTGTATGTGGGCCATGTTAATTCCTTAGTGATGTGGACACCACTACAGCCCTGTTGATGTGGATGGGGGCATGCTAGGCCCTCCATTCCCTGTAGTCCACAATCAGCTCCTTTGTCTTGCTGACATTGAGGGGGAGAGGCACCACACTGCCAGGTCACTGACCTTCTCCCTATAGGCAGTCTCATCGTCGTCGATGATCAGTCCTACCACCGTTGGGTCATCAGCAAACTTAATTATGGTGTTTGAGTCATTGCAGCCACGCAGTCACCACCTGGGGGTGGCCCGTCAGGAAGTCCAGGATCCAGTTGCAGAGGGAGGTGTTCAGTCCCGGGGTCCTGAGCTTAGTGATGAGCTTGGAGGGCCCTATGGTGTTTAATGCTGAACTGTAGTCACTGAACAGCATTCTCACATATGTGTTCCTCTTGTCAAGGTGGAAGAGGGCAGTGTGGAGTGCAATAGAGATGACGTAATCTGTGGATCTGTTGGGGCGGTATGCAGTTGTTTAATTTTGATTTAATTTATATTTAAAATTTTACTCCCCAATTTCGTGGTATCCAATTGTTAGTAATTACTATTTTGTCTCATCACTACAACTCCCGTACGGGCTCGGGAGAGACGAAGGTCGAAAGCCATGCGTCCTCGAAACACAACCCAACCTAGCTGCATTCCTTCTTAACACAGCACGCCTCCAACCAGGAAGCCAGCCGCACCAAAGTGTCGGAGGAAACACTGTGCACCTGGCTACCTTGATTGGCGTGCACTGCGCCCGGCCCGCCACAGGAGTCACTGGTGTGCGCTGAGACAAGGATATCCCTACCGGCCAAACCCTCCCTAACCCGGTCGCGGCCGGCTGCGACAGAGCCTGGGCGAGAACCCAGTCTCTGGTGGCACAGCTCGCGCTGCGATGCAGTGCCCTAGACCACTGCGCCACCCGGGAGGCCCTTTGGGCGGTATGCAAATTTGAGTGGGTCCAAGGGGTCTGGGATGATGGTGTTGATGTGAGTCATGACCAGCCTTTCAAAGCACTTCATAATTACAGATGTGAGTGCTATGTGGAGATAGTCATTTAGACAGGTTACCTTGGCGTTCTCGGGCAAAGGGACTGTGGTGGCCTGCTTGAAATGTGTTGGTATTACAGACTGGGTCAGTGAGAGGTTGAAAATGTCAGTTTAGACACTTGCCAGCTGGTCAGCACATGCTCTGAGTGCACGTCCTGGTAATCCGTCGGGCCCCACGGCCATGTGAATTTGAACCTGTTTATAGGTCTTACTCACATCGTCTATGGAGCGCGAGATCACACAGTCGTCCGGAACAACTAGGTCTATAATCAATAGCCTAACAGTTAATATGCATTGCTTTATAAATCATCCATATATACTATATCTACAGAATCAAGACAGATCCTTCCTCTGTTGCCTGTTTGTTTGTTTAATAATACTGATTCCGTGAGCACCAAGCCTCATGCACCCGCAAAATGTTGGATAAAGCAATTCCACAAATTTGTCTGTTTTAATCTTTGCTATAACAATGGCTTTACAATTGTTTCTTGTTAAAACAGCCTCTCTGGTATGACTTATCATTTACTGAGTGTTGTTTAAACTGTTCCAAATGGGTAGAAAAAGGATATTGCAATCGAACAGCACTTGTTTGCCATAATATGCATGGAGCTCTCACTCCCATAACCTTCTTTTTATTGATCTCTTTCTTATTGTTATTAGTACAATTATTATTCATATCATCATTATAATGTCATTATCAAATCAAATTGTATTGGTCACATACACATATTCAAAATATGTTATTGCGGGTGTAGCGAAATGCCTGTGTTCCTAGCTCCAACAGTGCAGCAGTGTCAAACAAGTCACAACAATACACACAAATCTAAAACTAAAATAATGGAATTGAGGAATATATACATATTAGGACGAGCAATGTCGCATTGACTAAAATACAGTAGAATACAGTATACAGTGCATTTGGAAAGTATTCAGAACCCTTGAATTGTTCCACATTTTGCTTTGTTACAGCCTTGTTCTAAAGTGGATGAAATCGTTTTAACCCCTCGTCAGTCTACACACAGTACCTCATAACGACAAAGCAAAAATACGTTTTAGAAATGTTTGTTCATTTATAAAAAATGTAATATAAGAGTTACATAAGTGAATCCTAGCGTCGTCCGGGTTTGGCCGGGGTAGGCCTTCATTGTAAATAAGACTTTCTTCTTAACTGACTTGACTAGTTAAATTAAAGTTAAATATAATATAAATACAAATAAATTAAGTATTCAAACCATTTACCCAGTACTTTGTTGAAGCACCTTTGGCAGCAATTATAGGACATTTAGAGACTTGTCCACAAAAGCACTCCTGCATTGTCTTGGTTGTGTGCTTAGGGTCGTTGTCCTATTAGAAGGTGAACCATCGCCCCAGTCTGAGCGCTCTTGAGCAGGTTTTCATCAAGTATCTCTCTGTACTTTGCTCCGTTTATCTTTCCCTCGATCCTGACGAGTCTCCCAGTCCCTGCAACTGAAAAACATCCCCACAGCATGATGCTGCCACCACCATGCTTCAAAGTAGGGATGGTGCCAGGTTTCCTCCAGACGTGACACTTGGCATTCAGGCCAAAGAGTTCAATCTTACTTTCATCAGACCAGAGAATATTTATTCTCATTGTCTGAGAGTCCTTTAGTGTCTTTCGGCAAACTCCAAGCGGACTGTCATGTGCCTTTTACTGAGGAGTGGCTTACGTCTGGCCACACTACCATAAAGGCCTGATTGGTGGAGTGCTGCAGAGATGGTTGTCCTTCTGGAAGGTTCCCCAATCTCCACAGAGGAACTCTGGAGCTTTGTCAGAATGACCATCAGGTTCTTGGTCACCTCCTTGACCAAGGCAATTCTTCCCCCGAATGCTCAGTTTGGCCGGGCAGCCAGCTCTAGGAAGAGTCTTGGTGGTTCCAAACTTATACCATTTAAGAATGATGGAGGCCACTGTGTTCTTGGGGACCTTCAATGTTTCAGAAATGTTTTGGTACCCTTCCCCAGATCT
The DNA here is from genome assembly GCF_036934945.1 of Oncorhynchus masou masou. Classification (NCBI taxonomy): domain Eukaryota; kingdom Metazoa; phylum Chordata; class Actinopteri; order Salmoniformes; family Salmonidae; genus Oncorhynchus; species Oncorhynchus masou. The sequence goes on along the minus strand of NC_088221.1, from coordinate 20,368,528 downwards.
GTGGCTCGGACAATTCCTTCGACCCCATGGCTTGGTTTTTGCTCTGACATACACAATCAATTGTAGGACCTTATATAGACAGGTGATTGCTTTCCAAATCATGTCCAATCAATTTAATTTATCACAGGTGGACTCCAATCAAGTTGTAGAAACATCTCAAGGATGATCAATGGAAACAGGATTCACATGAGCTCAATTTTGAGTCTCATAGCAAAAGGTCTGAATACTTATGTAAATAAGCTATTTCTATTTTAATGTGTTATACATTTGCTCAAATTTATAAAAACCTGTTTTCGCTTTGTATCGTGTGTAGATTGATGAGGGGGAAAAATTATTGAATCCATTTCGGAACAAGGCTGTAACGTAACAAAATGTAGAAAAGGGGAAGGGGTCTGAATAATTGTACTGTACATATGAAAATGAGTAAAGCAGTATGAAAACATGATTAAAGTGACTAGTACCCAATATTAAAGTGACCAGTGATTCCATGTCTATGTACATAGGGCAGGAGCCTCTAAGGTGCAGGGTTGAGTAACCGGGTGGTAGCCGGCTAGTGATTGCTATTTAACAGTCTGATGGCCTTAGAAGAAGCTGTTTTTCAGTCTCTTGGTCCCAGCTTTGAGGCACCTGTTCTGATCTCGCATTCTAGATGATAGAGGGGTGAACAGGCCATGGCTCGGGTGGTTGATGTCCTTTATGTTCATTTTGGCCTTCCTGTGACATTGGGTGCTGTAGGTGTCCTGGAGGGCTGGCAGTATGCGCCCAATGATACGTTCGGCAGACCGCACCACCCTCTGGAGAGCCGTGCGTTTGCGGGTGGTGAAGTTGCCATACCAGGTGGTGACACAGCCCGACAGGATGCTCTCAATTGTGAATCTGTAACAGTTTTGGTCTTAGGGGCCAAGCCAAATTTCTTCAGCCTCCTGAGGTTGAGGAGGTGCTTCTGAGCCTTAGTCACCACACTGTCTGTGTGGGTGGACCATTTCAGATTGTCAGTGATGTGTACGCCAAGGAACTTGAACTTTTCCACCTTCTCCACTGCGGTCCCGTCGATGTGGATAGGGGGGTGCTCCCTCTACTGTCTCCTGAAGTCTACGATCAGCTCCTTTTGTTTTGTTGACGTTGAGATTATTTTCCTGGCACCACTCCGCCAGGTTCCTCAGCTCCTCCTTGTAGGTTGTCTCATCATTGTTGCTAATCAGGCCTACTACTATTGTGTCATCTGCAAACTTGATGATTGAGTTGGAGGCGTGCATGGCCACGCAGTCATTGGTAAACAGGGAGTACAGGAAGGGGTTGAGCATGCACCCTTGTGGGGCACCTGTGTTTAGGATCAACATAGTGGAGTTCTTGTTTCCTACCTTCACCACCTGGGGGCGGCCCGTCAGAAAGTCCAGGACCTAGTTGCACAGGGCAGGGTTCAGACCCAGGGCCCCAAGCTTAATGATAACCTTGAAGGGTACTATGGTGTTGAAGGCTGAGCTATAGTCAATGAACCCCAGTCTTACATAGATATTCATCTTAGCAAGATGGGATAGGGCAGTGTGCAGTGCAATGGTGATTGCAACATCTGTGGATCTATTGGGGCGGTATGTAAATTGAAGTGGGTCTAGGATGTCAGGTAAGGCGGAGGTGACATGATCCTTAACCAGCCTCTCACAATGATGTCAGAAATGAGTGCTATGGGGCTCTTGTCATTTAGTTCAGTTACCTTCGCTTTCTTGGGAACAGGAAAAATGGTGGACATCTTGTAGCAAGTGGGGACAGCAGACTGGTATAGGGAGAGAATGAATATGTACGTAAACACTCCAGCCAGCTGGTCTGCGCATGCTCTGAGCCCACAGTGCTTGGGAACGGGCCGTGTTGGTGGCACTGTGTTATCCTCAAAGCGGACGAAGAATGTGTTTAGCTTGTCCGGGAGCAAGATGTCTGTGTCCGCGACATGGCTGGTTTTCCTTTTGTAATCTGTGATTTCCCGTAGACTCTGCCACATATGCCTCGTGTCTGAGCCGTTGAATTGTGACTCCACGTTGTCTCTGTACTGATGTTTTGCCCGTTTGTTTGCCTTACGGAGGGAATAACTACACTGTTTGGTCCGGGTCTACCATATTCCCAGTCAGTAATAAGCATCATCAACAGGCGGAACATATTGGGTGTACGCGGATAAGCTGTAGAAAGAATATATGCATTCATAAGACTTGTCCATAAAAAATACAATGTTCATAAGAAGATTACAATGGGAACAACATTCCCAATATACACTTCCTGACGAACTCAATCACTGTGTCCGTGTATACGTCAATGTTATTCTCAGAGGATACCAAGAAAATATCCCAGTCCGTGTGATCAAAACAATCTTGAAGCCTGGATTGGTTAGACTAGCGTTGAATTGACCTTAGCACAGATACTTCCTGTTGAGTTTCTGCCTACAGGAAGGGAGGGGCAGAATGGAGTCGTGATCTGATTTGCCGAACGGAGGGCCTTGTAGCCATCCCGGAAGGGGGAGTAACAATGGTTGAGAGTTTTACAGGCATTGTGTTAATAGAACTTCGGTAGCGTTTCCCTAAAATGTACATTGTTAAAATCCCCAGTTATAATAAATACGGCCTCAGGATATGTGGTTTCAAGAGGGCCATTGTTATATTGGCTTGAGGGGGAATATACACGGCTGTGACTATAACCGAAGAGAATTATCTTGGGATGCAATACGGTCGGCATTTGATTGTGAGGTACTCTAGGTCGAGTTCCTGTACGTTATAACAATCACACCATGAGTAGTTAATCATGAAACATACACCACCGCCTTTCTTCTTCCCGGAGAGTTCTTATTCCTGTCTGTGCGATGAACTGAGAACCCAGCTGGCTGTATGGACCGGGACAGTATATCCGGAGAGAGCCCTGTTTCCATGAAACCTAGTATGTTACAGTCCCTGATGTCTCTCTGGAAGGAGATCTTCACCCTGAGCTCGTCTACTTTATTGTCCAGGTACTGAAGATTAGCGAGGAATATACTCGGAAGCGGTGGATGGTGTGCATGCCCCCTGAGTCGGACTAGAAGTCCACGCAAAATACTTCTTCTCCACAATAGCGTCTTGGAGCAGCCTCTGGGATTAGTTCAATTGCCTTGGGGGTGTACGAACAAAGGATCCAATTCAGGACAATTGTAATGCTGGTGAACACTGGTGAGTTACCACCGCTCGGATATCCAAACATTCTTATCATTAGTAGGCTTCGCATAGTAATAACCTTGTATAACCATAATAAAGCTGTTGGCCTAAGAGCATGACCTGTTTTGTCGTAATACCGTAACTTACTTAGGCCTATATTTCAATATATAGGCTACTGTATATCAATCAATCAATCAGTTATTCATTAGTTAATGTCATCACAGCGCACACAAATCACTCATGCTTTGAAATGCCATCAAGCGTTTTAGTTTTAAAAGTAAATAACAAAGGGAGCTTTGAATAATTAGCCTAAACAATAAATAAACCGCAATTTACAAATGCATGCAACTGTTTTTAGTCTTTGCTGTAATAAAGGCTTTATATTTTTTTTAACTGTATAAAATATATATATATATATATATATATAACCGTATATATTTTTTAGAACTGTACTCTCTGGTACAGTTATAATTTATTTAGTGTCGTTTCCACTGTTCCAAATGGTCGGAAAAATAATCATATTTTAATTTAACAGCACCTGTTTGGCACACATAATACTCACGCAATTTGAGACCGTTTGCTACAGCACACAGCAAATTTGCGGGTGTTAAAATCTCAGTGTTGAGGAAAAAGTGTTATATCTGAGTTTTGATTTGAGTTAAAACCAGTGGGATTGAAAGTGAAACCTGCGGTGAATAAATGAAGTGTTATTTGAATCACAGTGCACCACTGCATGGTGTTGTTGTTACTCCACCGTGTTGAGCTAATTTCCATTAACTCTCTCAGAGTAAATAAGGCATTGGAGAGGCCTCATTATCATATTATCCAGCATGCTTTGTTGCAGGTTGCGTATTAGTATAGCTTGTTTTAATATCTGTTTCTGCATGCACCTTGATTAATTGATCTTATGATACACAATGATAATTAACATACATTTTTCTAAAGTAATTAAATCTGTAAGTGGTTGGGCTTATTTCACCAGTTATTGACATGGTTGTTCCAGTTTAGATACTTTACGTAGCCTCATTTATCAATCTTCCCTTCCTTGTCAGTCATTCTAACTGCAGTTGCTGGTGACTAAAAGTTCCAATTGTTAGCTCTCCTAACTCTGGCTGGAGTCCAATTGGAATTATATAACACTTTGCAAGCCAGAATAATGTGACTTGCTGATGTGGCAATGTGAGTTTCAGACCACTGTGTTAGGTTAAAAGTAGGCGGTCAAAGTATGATATTGTCCCCCAAAAAGTTATGTATTGTCATAAATAATGACATTTGTATGATAAAATATTAACTTAGGTACTTTGTGAAGGCAACTGGACTGAAAACCATTGAATATAGAATTTTTCTCATTTTTAGTTGCTGAGTGAGAGACTTATCTATTCAAGCAAGAGAAACCATTTTTCCATGTGATGAGTAGGTCTCTACGTGTTACAAAAACAGCACGCTTAGTGATGACAGATTAATCTATGCGAGCATGCAGAGATGTCAAGCTATGTTGATGTTGTCAAGGACAAAGTATTATCAACACATAGTAACACTGTTTGTTGAAATAACAGTTCTCATATTGTCAGGGACTTCTCGATATTACCATCTGCAACTTTAAGATTGTCACTTTGGGTTATTACGAAACGGACATATATATATATATATATATATATATATATATATATATATATATATATATATATATATATATGACAACTGGACAGTTTTGCACAGAGATATAAGGTTGTTTTGAGGTTGTCAGGGACAATGGCCCTATTTAATTCACACGGTGGAGGAACCCCAGAAACAGAGGGGCAAACCACACCCTCTTGATGATGTAATCGACAGTACGGCAACAGGAACAATAAGCTACACTTCTACAGGCACTTCAAAGGTCAAATAGGGGGTGCTGATATGTGTTCTGTTTCACTGCATGTACAAGTGGGTAACCTGCACGAGTGTGAGGTGTGAAATACACACCGATAAGGTTGGGTAAATCACACATACCCCCCCCAAGGACTGCTTATTATAGAGCTACATCATCAGTAGGCTACATGGTTGTTAGGGTAAAGATTTGAGTAGAGTATAGACAAAGATATGTATAACTACCCAAAGATAGACCATCTGTGTCTTTTTCAACGGGAGATAATGAAGCATAGTGGGCAGAACAAGCAAGGAAGTGGGCAGAGCCAAGTACGAGCTAGCAAGATCCTATTGCCGCGTTCTAGTGAATGCCTTCGCTGTGATGTGCGTGTGTAATAACTCAATTCGCCCTTGCACTCCTTGTAAACAATGCAAGTTTTAGAAACCTTGGCAAAGAGTCACGTCTACAAAACTTTGTGCACTATGTTTGGAACAGATTTTAGTTTAGGGAACAGAAAGCTGTATTGAGATCGGGCTTTTCTTTGATGAGATAATCAGCAGAATGTCGGCCCAGTTCCAACTCGCTCCATCTTCTCCCACTGCCGGCTACTGGGCTTCCTCTCATTACCATATTTGGTGGGGAGTGGAAATTCCAACCAGATTCAGATTTATACATCCAAGTGTAACATCTGGCTCCCTGTTATGTCGGTGGTATAGGGATATATCATCAGTAGGCTACATGCTTGGTAGGTTAGGGGATCTGAGGGATGTGCTGAAACCTGATCTGATAATCTGCTTACTAAGGCGGTCAGTCTGTCAGCAGTCTGTCAGTAATAGTCTGTCTGTCTTTAGGCCAGTCTGTCTGTCAACAGTGTGGTTCATTAGATTCTCCTCAGACTGCACTGTAAGGTCTCTGTCTCTCTGTCAGTTTGTGTGTGTGACTTCACAGTGAGGTGAAGATCTCAAAGAGAGCCTGTCAGAGGCAGGTGTCAGGTGGGTTGTGTGTCATACCTGGCTTGGTGTGTGTGTGCATTCTCACAATTAAGTATACTGTACATCTCAATGAGTCTTTCAGACATCAAGCCACCTACATGTGAGATCATCAGCCAGTGCCAGGTGTCAGCAGGCTGTGTGTATAGCCCCCCCTTCCATCATCAGTCTGCATGGTGGGGTCCCAGCAGCAAACACCTGTGGTGATTAGTGAGGGCTGCTATAGCAGAGCTGTCATTACTGCCTAATGAAGCAGCCATAAAACACTGGGGCTGCTGCCTCCTGTCTACACAGCCTGTGTGTGTGTGTGTGTGTGTGTGTGTGTGTGTGTGTGTGTGTGCAATGATCAGTAATAAAGTTGCCCCGTCCCTTGTCTGTGTTCACAATTGCAGGGAAAGCCTTTATGGGTCTCTGTGTGTGTGTGTATCTGCATTAGAAGTGTTTTTACAAAGGTTTTCCCAGAATCCCGTGCCTGCACCTCTGTGCCCTGGCATGTGTTATTGTTTGACATCATCACTTCCTCTCCATTACGAGCTTCCTGTTCCCCTGGTTTACACATTTTCTGGGGGTGTTTAACTTTGATTTAACTAGGCAAGTCAGTTAAGAACACATTCTTATTTACAATGACGGCCTACCCAGGCCAAAACCGGACGACGCTTGGCCTCCCTATGGGACCCCCAATCATGGCCGGATGTGATACAGCCTGGATTCAAACCAGGAACTGTAGTGACGCCTCTTGCACTGAGACACGGTGCCTTGGACTGCTGCGCCACTCGGGAGCCTCATTACCATCAGGAAATATGTGAGACATTTTTCCACTATGGCGGACAAACAATTAACTGTCAATCTAGCTCTCCTATTCTATGGTAACTAGTGATCAATCAATTAACCACGACCAATCAATCCTGATTCCTGTTCAATGGCACTGCACGTTCACAGCAGTGTATAGTCCATAGAAGACAGGTCACATTGTGTGTGTATGTTCCGGGACTGTACTCATTCATGTCATTTGAGCCCTGGAGCATAGAAAGCTCACAACAACAAGAGGTCAGACTATGTAACTAACCAACTGCTCCAGTTCTAAAACAGATTCAGGTCAAATAGTCACACTATCGAAGAGCAACTTCACTACAACCTGCGAGTGTTAAGTGATCCTAGTTGTTCTGTCATTGGAACTGGCTGTATTCCAGTGTGATCACTGTTGTGTCTATGGCTCTGAGAGTCTGAATAGACAATGACATAGTGTATCTCTATGGACTAAATGACCCTCGGACACGGAGCCCTGTGACGTGTGTTCTGGGGAAGCCCAGAACCTAAACAGTTGTCTGAATGGCATCTCATATACAGACAAACACAGCTATCAGCGATTGACTCACAGAACATCCCACACGTCTCTCTCCACTACAGTCTGGGAGAGGGGTAAAAACAGCAGGCCCAGGGGAATTATTATCGTAGCGTGTGTGTGTCCTAGTCAATTTGTCATTGTTCCAACAGCGATGGTGATAAACAGTGGATCAATCAAACAGCTTGTAAAGGAAGCAGACAGGACCATGTCATTGCAAACAACACACTCCAGGGAGATTCCTCCCCTATGAATAGAAGTTCACCCTAACTACTGATTCAGGGTCAGGTTTATGTTGACCCCCTTAATGGTTAGTTATGATTGGGGGTAGGGTGATCTGATCGTAGATCGGTTGTCTCCATCTTACTTCCAGAAGCAGAGTGGGATGGGGTAAGCCTTGGCCTGAGGCGGGGGAAGCTGTGTTACCCTAAGGGGAGACAAGGGTTTTCTTGTACAAGGCTAACAAGGATTGTAACAGTGCATGGAAAAAGTGACCAGAAAGAAAATACAAAAAAAGATCCAAACAGCTGGCACGCACGCACGCACCCTGTCGTGGAGGCATTCCAGGAACTCCCTCAGATTCTCAGAACAGGGCTAATGGTCTTCGCTAGCACAATTGGGTTCAACCATGACACATTACCCACCAAAGCCAAAAACAAACACAGGACATGACTGATCATTTATGAGTTTATTCCAACTTTGTACATATCTACACCATTTTATTCCATTATAATCAATGACAAACAAATCAACAAACAGCATGAAACAGATGGATCAAACACAGCAGCGATGTCAGGAATTACTAGAATCATAACGGAAGAGATCTGATATACAGAAGTGTTTAGACAGGCCACAGTTCAATCATGCCACTTCAGGTCGGTCTGTAGTCAATCTAGTCAGACACGTCCAACACACAGATAGCAGAACACACGCACCAACAACCAACCCTACGAGAGAGAGAGCAACAGAGTCAGAGTGGAAACAGGGCACTATATTCCTCCATCACGCCAGGGAAAGAGAAGGAGGTCAAGCTACTGAGTGAAGAGATAAGGAGTTTGCACGTGTGCACTGTGCTGCCCAACACTGGCGAGGCAAGCTTCGGAGAAATGACAGATGATACCTCTCTCTTTCTCAGTAGTTGTTTTCCCCCTTCCCTCCCTCCTGTTCCTCCATCCCCTCTATAGAATCTCTCTGCATCCTCCAAGAGCTTCTATTAATCACACACTTTCCCCAGCAACACACATCACTGTGTGTGTGTGTGTGGGGGGGGGGGTCCTGTAATGAATGCTCAGATTCCTGGGGGGGCTGAGAAGAACAGTGAGCGTCACAAGGTCTGGTGGTCAGGAAGGGAATGAGCAGTGCTTGATGATCTAGATAGAGCACGGGAACCCCCCACCACCCACACACACACACACACACACACACACACACACACACACACACACACACACACACACACACACACACACACACACACACACACACACACACACACACACACACACACACACACACACACACACACACACACACACACACAGAGAGAGATGAAGGTGTTGCTCAACATTTAACTGAGCGTGTGCAGTCAGACGGGAAATTCCCCCCCCACAGTCCCGGCATTCTACAGGAGCCAAGTTAGTGCTGGACACCCCGTGTGTGTCTCTGTGTGTGTCAGGTCAAAGGGCACAAGACAAAGGAAGTCCAAAAACAAAGATGCTCTCTCAAGTTCACTTCCGACCGACATTGGACAAACACAACCGTGTGTGTGTTTGTGTGTACCAGGGCACCAGCATCTGCCCAACACACCCTAAAACAACATCCTGGACCTCACTGTCTTGACCTTAGTCTAGGTGCCTAAGAAATGTTAATAAGCAGCAATGTTAATAAGCAGCAATGTCACTTCAATGTAAAGTTATAACTCAGGGTTATGAGCTGTGGCAAAACAACTCAACATTCATATATTTACATTTTAGTCATTTAACAGACGCTCTCATCCAGAGCAACTTACACAAGTAATTAGGGTTAGTCAGTTTGGGGATTCGAACCAACGACCTTTCGGTTACTGGCCCAACGCTCTTAACCGCTAGGCTACGTGCCGCCCTACATATCAGACATTCATAAAATCGTACATAAAAAAACAACAACATACAAATTTATGTCAGTAGGACATTCTAATGGATAGTACTGACAGCCCATTCACTGTGTGGCCCTGTAGTCCTGAACACAGTCATCTGAAGGCCATTGTCATTATACTTCACACACTGTCCTGATAAGCCAGAAATTATGAGGTGTCACTGAGTTGGCTGTGTGTGTATGTCTCACTCTCAGGCACTGGACAGCATGGTGGAGGTGAAGATCTGTTGCAGGATCTGAGGGATGTGCTTGGTGTCCATGGCAACGAATGACCGCCCAGCCGGCAACGTTCTCTGGAGCCTGGAGAGAGAGACAGAGAGAGAGAGACAGAGAGTAGGAGAGAGAGAGAGACGGGGAGAGAGAGAGAGAGAGAGACGGGGAGAGAGAGAGAGACAGGGAGAGAGAGAGAGACAGAGAGTAGGAGAGACAGAGAGTAGGAGAGAGAGAGAGAGACGGGGAGAGAGAGAGAGAGACGGGGAGAGAGAGAGAGAGACGGGGAGAGAGAGAGAGAGAAAGAGAGAGGGAGATGGGGAGGGAGAGAGAGAGAGAGCGAGGGAGAGGAGAAAAATTACAAAAAGCCAGAGAGAGAGAAGAGCGAAAGAGAAAGAGAGCGATAGTGACCTTCTACTGTCAAATGTCTGAACAGAAATAGATGGCAAGTTTCAACCCACAGTGTGTTCAGTAGCTGAATGTGGACACTCCATTGAGAAAGAGACCCCACTTTCCGAGGACAAATGTTCCAGATGTTCCAATGAGCCAATGAATGAACACGAGACAATAGCTGTCATTGACAGGCAGAACTGGGAAGAGGGAGATGTGTTGGTCAAAGTCAGTAAGATACTTTCACTGACTTTACCCCTTTCTTTTGCTCTCTCTCTCTCTCTCTCTCTCTCGCTCTCTCTCTCTCGCTCTCTTCCCAGAGTTAGCTGTGTCCCTAAATCCCCCCCTTCCCTCTTTCTATTCCATTTTATTCCGGTCATTGTGTCATGATGATCACTGCTTTTTAGGCCATGGCAGTGACCAGCTTAGAGACACCACAGCCACAGAAACAGGGAGGAATATACTGCCACATATAACTCTCTGTCTTCTCAACCCCCTTGCTCCCTCCCTCTCTCTAACTGGGTCCTAAGCTATAGAGAGACCACAGAGAGACTGAGACGGAGGTTAAAGCCACTCATTGACATTCTCCAGCCAGAGGCCGGGACAGAACGACAAAACAATATGGCCTACACCATTCAGACTTCAAAGGACACGCGACGCCAACCATACAAGCCATAACACAGGCGAGACAACACTGGGCGTGTGTATGTGTCTGGGACAGAGAGAGAAGGATAATTAGGTTTAAGAGAGCACATCCTTCTTGGTCCTGCATTTAGAATCTCTTTAAACTGAGATTTCATTGAGAACAAACACTACAAAGGACTACTGAGCAGCAGGCAGCACACTGTATGGGTAGGATAAAGTACTGGTCAAACTATACTGTTCTCTCCTCCAGGAAGTGCTTGATGTAGGAACCTACTTACTTGAGCCACCTGTTACGATAAACAATCATCACGTCTTGACATGCACACTACCCTCCACCTCTATCTTCTCACCTGTCGGCCTGGTCGCCCAGCGAGCCGATGAAGATGGCAAAGGCGTTGACCTGGGGGTCGGAGGTCAGGGCGCGGGCAAATCGTTCGGGCGTGATGCCGTAGCGCTCCAGGTTGGCATCGCTCAGCACCACCACGAAGCGCTCGTCAGCATCCTCGCGTGCCAGCTCCCTGATGCCAGCCTCAGTGCTCTCCAGGGTGTAGTCTCCACTCATACAAAACTGAGAGTGGGCATGCATGTTCTGGAGGGGGCAGAGAGAGAAAGGTGAGGACACACACAGGGGAAGAGAGGACAGGAGACAATAAGAGGGTAGAATGGGTAAAATAGATAGAATGAGGTTGAGTGGGGTAGAATGAGATATAGAGTAGGGTAGAGTGAGGTTGAGTGGGGTAGAGTGAGATATAATGTAGGGTAGAGTGAGGTTGAGTAGGGTAGAATGAGATATAGAGTAGGGTAGAGTGAGGTTGAGTGGGGTAATTTGAGGTTGAGTGGGGTAGAGTGAGGTTGAGTAGGGTAGAGTGAGTTTTGAGTAGGGTAGAGTGAGGTTGAATGGGATAATGTAAGTTTGAGTGGGGTAGTGTGAGGTTGAGTGGGGTAGTGTGAGGTTGAATTGGGTAGAGTGAGGTTGAATGGGGCAGTGTGAGGTTGAGTGGGGTAGAGTGAGATATAGAGTAGGGTAGAGTGAGGTTGAGTGGGGTAAAGTGAGGTTGAGTGGGTTAGAGTGAGGTTGAGTGGGGCAGTGTGAGGTGAGTGGGGTAGTGTGAGGTTGAGTGGGGCAGTGTGAGGTAGAGTGAGATATAGAGTAGGGTAAAGTGAGGTTGAGTGGGGCAGTGTGAGGTTGAGTGGGGTAGTGTGAGGTTGAGTGGGGTAGTGTGAGGTTGAATTGGGTAGAGTGAGGTTGAGTGGGGTAGTGTGAGGTTGAGTAGGGTAGAGTGAGGTTGAGTGGGGTAGAGTGAGGTTGAGTAGGGTAGAGTGAGGTTGAGTAGTGTAGAGTGAGGTTGAGTGTGTTAGAGTGAGGTTGAGTGGGGCAGTGTGAGGTTGAGTGGGGTAGTGTGAGGTTGAGTGGAGCAGTGTGAGTTTGAGTGGGGTAGAGTGAGATACAGAGTAGGGTAGAGTGAGGTTGAGTGGGGCAGTGTGAGGTTGAGTGGGGTAGTGTGAGGTTGAGTGGGGTAGTGTGAGGTTGAATTGGGTAGAGTGAGGTTGAGTGGGGTAGAGTGAGGTTGAATGGGGCAGTGTGAGGTTGAGTAGGGTTGAGTGAGGTTGAGTGGGGTAGAGTGAGGTTGAGTAGGATAGAGTGAGGTTGAGTAGGGTAGAATGAGATATAGAGTAGGGTAGAGTGAGGTTGAGTGGGGTAATGTGAGGTTGAGTGGGGTAGAGTGAGGTTGAGTAGGGTAGAGTGAGGTTGAGTAGGGTAGAGTGAGGTTGAATGGGATAATGTGAGATTGAGTGGGATAATGTGAGTTTGAGTGGGGTTGAGTGAGGTTGAGTGGGGTAGAGTGAGGTTGAGTAGGGTAGAGTGAGGTTGAGTAGGGTAGAATGAGATATAGAGTAGGGTAGAGTGAGGTTGAGTGGGGCAGTGTGAGGTTGAGTGGGGTAGTGTGAGGTTGAGTGGGGTAGTATTGGGTAGAGTGAGGTTGAGTGGGGTAGAGTGAGGTTGAGTGGGGCAGTGTGAGGTTGAGTAGGGTAGAGTGTGGTTGAGTGGGGTAGAGTGAGGTTGAGTAGGGTAGAGTGAGGTTGAGTAGGGTAGAGTGAGGTTGAGTGGGGTAGAGTGAGATATAGAGTAGGGTAGAGTGAGGTTGAGTAGGGTAGAGTGAGGTTGAGTAGGGTAGAGTGAGGTTGAGTAGGGTAGAGTGAGGTTGAGTAGGGTAGAGTGAGGTTGAGTAGGGTAGAGTGAGGTTGAGTAGGGTAGAGGTTGAGTGGAGCAGTGTGAGGTTGAGTAGGGTAGTGTGAGGTTGAGTAGGGTAGTGTGAAGTTGAGTGGGGTAGAGTGACGTTAATTTAGGTAGTTTGAGTGGAGTAGTGTGAGGTTGAGTGAAGTTGAGTGGGGTAGTGTAAGACAGAGTAGGGTAGTGTGGGGTAGAGTGAGCTTGGGTAGTGTGAGGTTGAGTGGGTTAGTGTGAGGTTGAGTAGGGTAGTGTGAGGCTGAGTGGGGTAGTGCGGTGTAGAGTGGGGTAGTGTGAGATAGAGTGAGGTTGAGTGTGATAGTGTGAGGTTGATTGGGGGTAGAGGCAGAATGAGTGGGGTTGAGGAGGGTAATGTGAGGTTGAGTGAAGTGGAGTTGGGTCCATACCTTGAGGACCTTCAGTCTCTGTTTGTTGTTCTTGGGGACCTTGTCTGTTCTGACCAGCTCTATGTCATAACCATCACCAGAATGACCCACAATGTCATACTGGAGAAAAGAGAGAAAGGGGGAGGAAAACGGAAGAGAAGGGAGGAGGTCATCACTCAAGCTGAGGTAAAATAACTTACGACTTATAATTAGCAAGTTCTACAGCTGCACCATTGATAGCATTTGACAGCATGCCAAGCGGGGCTGCATCCCCACTTGGTATGGCAACGGGTTGGCATCTGACCACAAGGCTCCATAGAGGGTAGTGCGTACAGCACCATCCAGGACCTCTATACCAGGCGGTGTCAGAGTAGGGCCCTAAAAATGGTCAAAGACTCCAGCCACCCAAGTCAAAGACTGTTGTCTCTGCTACCGCACAGCGGACCAAAAGGCTCCTGAACAGCTTCTACCCCCAAGCCATAAAACTGCTGAACAGTTAATCAAATGGCCACCCTGACTATTTGCATTGACCCTCTTTTTTTGATGCACGGACTCTCTTGCACCAGCTCAATGCACACTCTCTGGACTCTACCCACACACACTACACTGACACTCCAACACACACAC